>NC_083580.1:27790596-27983096 GCF_027579695.1 Neoarius graeffei | reverse complement strand
GATTTAAACTGTTTTTTTTCTCATCCTTATACTTCCTGTTTCATGGACTGTAACGGATTTGCTTATTTAGTAATTTTAATACAGAATTTACTTTGAAATTATAATCAGACACTCCAACGCCCCCAAAAAAAAAAAAAACGGATCTGCGCGATTCAGGCAGCATCCGCCAAAAGGCGTGCTGTTTGTATCCCAAACACAAATTAAATCATACAGAATAGACCTAAAATGTTTTTCAAAAATGACCCTTGCGTGAGTGAAGTGACAAGTTTCAAATAGAAACGTGACAAACGAACGATATTAAGTGTACATTACAATGTAAACGTACACTCAGCGGTTCCAGTTAGGCATTCTCCAGAGATTGTTTACATGATGTTTTGGTTTCCAAAAACAAACTTAAACACAATTGATTGTTTATTTAAACAACTTACCACTTATAAAATGATCGGAGCAGACTTTGCTGTGTTTGGAAGGCTGATAATCCTTGTGGTTGATTCTCGCAAGCCATAGATTTATCCTTTGTATGCTGAGTTTGTTTGCTCACCTTCGTGCTCCCGTACAGTGGGAATTCCATAAAAGCGCCACTTGACTTCATCATCTGACCTATTACGACAGCCGTGAATACAACAGGTGTGCACCATTGCAGCTTTAAATAGTAGTAATGTAACTATAAATGTAAATAATATATAAATGAATGTAACTCGCATGCTACAATGTGTGCTCAGTGACCCGAACGGTAAGCTAGCCTTCCAAGATGGCCGCCACCAGGGAATCCCTGACTCTGTGACGTCATGTGAAAACTATCTATAGTTCAGTACTGAATGGGCAAAGTGAAAGGTCTATTAACGTGACAATGTCGATTTTTTCACTATACATCTGAAATAGTGTATTAATGAGCTGCAACCCTAACTTATGGACAAATCTGAACTCTTTACCTGTAAAACAAGGCTGAAACTATGTGTTATACTACTCATTAGCATGCTCTCGACTCATTCATGAAAAACTTCCTCATGAAGACGTCCCCAGGCTAGCCTACCGTAATTACCATAGTCGGCAGTCCAACCCCCGCGGCAACACAGAAAGAGGGTAAACAAACACTGCTTTATGATGCAGGATTCATATGAACATTACAGGAAGATGCACTTGTATGAAAAAAGGCGGAAATATTGCCAGAAACACCCGAGCTGCTGCTATGGTATAGATTTATTTGGTAAAATTCATACATGTAAAAATAGCACCAAGGACAACACAAAGCATAAAATACACTTATTTCCAATGTGGTCCTCTTGATGACAGCAGGAAACAATAAAATATAAGAGACAATAATAAATTGACAAAATTGTATAAACAATGATGAAAGTCATAAACAAAAAAATATATACTAACTGTAATCACAGAGTACAACCAGATTACAGAAATGGCACCAAAATGATTAAAAATTAGTTATATACACATCATAGAACTGGGTTTGGAATTTACCCCATAAAAACAATTTGTTTCTTTAAATTATCACATTTCACTAGATTGCAGTGATCGAGGTCAGCTATTCCACAAACAAATTCTTGTATACCGAAAAGAACTCCGAATGGTTTCTGTAAAGTGTGACATCACTTACAATACACGGCCATATTCGACAAAATGGACCATAGCGCCAGTGACATTTCTTTACTGATTTCCTCGAGTATTTCGGACAATGACACAAATAGCGATGATCATGAAAAACAAGCATGACCATATCAATTAGTTACACACAAGTGAACAATATTTATAGAGTTGTTTTAGTTAGGTCATTACTGAGGCTTTTCTGACAACACTGAATCAAAGCAAGACACCCAACAAATATCAAGCCTGCTTAGCTGCATCACTAATTATTACATTTATGCCCAAAGGAACTCAAAATAGCATATCACACTTAATAAAAACTTAGGGAAGCCATAAAAGTGTTTTCTTACCCTTTGAACTTCTCTTTTGCGAACTACTGACTGTGTCGGTTCGTTTGTCTTGTCCGCTTTTTGGACAAAGATTGTGGGAACCGCATCTGGATTCAGTGCTGGCTTGTACAGTATTCCTAATAGCGGTACATCTGAGTTGTTTGAGTGAAATAATTTTCTTCAAAATGTTCCGAGCACACGAGCTGCGTGAAGCAGTTTTTGTTTACCCTCTTTCTCCGTTGCTGCGGGAGTGGACACTCTACTACAGTAATTATGGTAGGCTAGCTTTGTGACGTCTTGATGAAGTTTTTCATGAATGAGTCGAGAGCATGCTAACGAATGCTTATGCTGCCAGGAACATGGAAAAACTTGTGCACTTGCCTCTTCAACAGATTTAGGTAAGTCAGATTGTATGCAGGGCGGCATGGTGGTGTAGTGGTTAGCACTGTCGCCTCACAGCAAGAAGGTCCTGGGTTCGAGCCCCGTGGCCGGCAAGGGCCTTTCTGTGTGGAGTTTGCATGTTCTCCCCGTGTCCACGTGGGTTTCCTCCGGGTGCTCCGGTTTCCCCCACAGTCCAAAGACATGCAGGTTAGGTTAACTCTAAATTGACCGTAGGTGTGAATGTGAGTGTGAATGGTTGTCTGTGTCTATGTGTCAGCCCTGTGATGACCTGGCGACTTGTCCAGGGTGTACCCCGCCTTTCGCCTGTAGTCAGCTGGGATAGGCTCCAGCTTGCCTGCGACCCTGTAGAAGGATAAAGCAGCTAGAGATAATGAGATGAGATGAGATTGTATGCAGATCTGTTTGTAGGTAGTCTAGCAAGGTTACAGTCCACAGAACGAGGCTGTCATGGCAGCACTACTTGTACCAGGAATGAGATGAGAGCTTCCCTATTGAGTTACATAGGAATACATCAGCTGTTCACTATTCTCTCGCTGTTTATCAGTGACATCAGTATTATCTTTCCCCCTCCACTTTTTTTGTTAGAGAAATGGAACTTCAATTTTTTTTCATGTAAACTTTTAATGAAATAATCTCCAGCCAGGGGCAGCTTCAAGTCTTACTCGCTATGCAGAGCTTCTGTGTCTTGTGCTCAAATGACGTCAGAGCATTGCCGGAAACGATCAGGGGGATTTTTCTGATTGGTTAAAATATTTTCAATGGCGGTCTCCATGAAATCATCCATTCTGCATAGAAACTTGACTTTTGGAGATGGATATCTTAGTTGTGTGAGCTCCTTATTTTCAATTATTCACATGAATCATTAGTTTATATCATAATCTATCTTCATAACTGTATTTTAAAAATGTTTTTTTTCTCTTTTAACAGAAGCTCTTGATTTGTATCTACATGATTTTATGCATTGTGCTGCTGTCAAGGGATTGGCTGAATAGATAACTGCATAAAACAGCAGGTGTATGGGTGTACCTAATAAAGTGGCCAGTAAGTGTGAGTATGTACAGTATGTGTGAGATGTCATCTTGAAGGCAGCATAAGGGCACTGACACAACCCCATACCATGTCAGACTCTGGCTTTTGGGCATGTTACGGGTAACAGACTGGATGATCCTTTTTGTCTTTGGTCCAGAGCACACGGCATCCATTTCTTACAAAAAAAAAAGACCTGGAATATGGATTCATCTGACCACAATACACATTTCAGTCCATCCCAGATGCCTCTGAGCCCAGAGAAATCAACAGTCTTTCTGGACAGAGTTAACATAAGGCTTCCTTTTTACACAGTAAAGTTTTAACTGCCATTTGTGGATGTACAGTCATGTGAAAAAATAAGTACATCCCATGGAAATTGTAGACTTCTCAACATATGTAAACAAGCAAACATTTCAACCTTTAGACACAGTGCCTACAGATAAAGGTAATTTGCTTGAACAGAACCAGGAAAATTAACTCTTTCAATCATTTATTCAATAAAAATATCAATAAATGCAATATTCTTCTGTGGAGAAAACAAGTACACCCTTGGCTTCAGAAGCTAGTATTGCCCCTGTTAACAAAAATAACTTCTTGGAGGTGTTTAGCAAATTTTGTCCACCGGTCTCTGACATCAGCTTGCTGAAATTTTTGACCACGCTTCCATGCAAAATCCCTTCAGTTGCAAGATTTTTGAGGGTTTTCTTACATGTACTGCTCTTTTCAAATCTCCCCACAACATTACAGTGAGGTTCAAATCTGGGCTTTGACAAGGCCAGTCCAGAATTCACCATTTCTTCTTTCTGATCCACTCCTTGGTGGATTTGCTAGTGTTCTTAGGATCATTATCTTATTGAAAGGTCCACCTCCAGTTCATTTTCAACTTTTGAACAGATGGCCACAGTGCTAACCACTGCACCATGTGCCATCCTTAACAATAGTATGCACCATAGAGGGTGAAATATCAAAATCCTTTTATATCTTTCTTTGAGGAAAATTGTTTTAAAACTTTTCAATAATTTTCTCATGCATTTGTTGACAAACTGGAGCTCCTTGGCCTATCTTTGCTCTTCAAAGATTAGGGCTTTCTTGGATACTGATTTTGTATCTAATCATGATTACAATCACCTACTGACATCGCCTATTTCAAATCACATCATTATTTAATTGTTTTACGTCATTACTAGCCCTCAACTGCCCCCATCCCAACATTTTTTGCATGTGCTGCAGGCTTGAAATGTAGGAATGGATGTATATTAACAAATAAAAAAATAAAATTTAGTTGACCAGACAAAACATTAAATGTCTTGGGTTCATGCTGTCTGCAATGAAATACAAGTCAAAGTAAATTTAGAAATCACTGCTTTCTTTAGCTATATTGCTTGCAAAGACTGAGCCTTTGGTGCATGCTCCTTTTATACCCAATCATGATACCCTCACCTGTTACCAATTACAGATGGGAAAAAATTTGTTGGTACCCTTACAGCTCATTGAAACAGTGCTTTATTCCTCCTGAAAAGTAATGAAATGGAAAGCAATTTTCTCATGTATACTTGCATGCCTTTGGTGTGTCAAAGAGTAAAGCAAAAATAGTATGAAAAGAAATTATTTATTGTGTATTTTACAAAGCTATTCTAAAATAGCCTGGAGAGATTTGTTGGTACCCCTATAAAAGATTATAAATAAATGGATTATAGTGATATTTCAAACTAATTGTTTCACCTTAATTAGTATCACAAGTGTCTTCAATCTTGTAATCAGTCATTCAGTCTATTTTAATGTAGAAGTTGTCACTTTGCCATTTGGTATCATGTTCACCACATTGAACATGGACCAGAGAAAGCAAAGGAGAGAGTTGTTTCAGGAGATCAGAAAGAAAATTATAGGCAAGCATGTTAAAGGCAAAGGCTATAAGATCATCTCCAAGCAGGTTGATGTTCCTATGACTACAGTTGCCAATATTATTAAGAAGTTTAAGTTCCATGGGACTGTAGCCAACCTTCCTGGAAGTGGCTGCAAGAGGAAAATCCATCACAGATTGAAAAGAAGGATGGTGTCAATGGTACAAAAAGAGCAAAGGACAACTTCCAAAGAGATAGAAGTTGAACTCCAAGGTTAAGGTACATCAGTGTCTGATTGCACCTGATCTGGTCATTTTTTGAGTGATAGCGGGCTCAGTGGAAGGACTCCATTGTTGAGAGAAAAACTAAAAAAAAAAAGCCAGACTGGAATTTACTAAAATACATATTGACAAGCCACAAAACACACAGCTAAAAGCACCCAAGAATGGTGAAGAACAAACCCTTGGACTATTCTGAAGTGGTCTTCAAAGAGCCCTGATTTGAATCCTATCAAACATCTCTGGAAAGAGCTGAAATATGCAGTGTGGAGAAGGCATCATTCAAAATTGAGATGGCTAGAGCAGTTTGCTCAGGAAGAGTGGGCTAAACTACTTGTTGGCAAATGCAGAAGTCTCAATGAGAGGTTATTTGTTAGCAGTGATTGCTGCTAAGGGTTGTGCAACAAAATATTAACTTAAGCTGGGTGCAATTTGCTGGGGGGATGGTGGGGATCATCCCCCCCTCTGGTTTTTATCTCTGCTGAAAAAAAAATCCTCAGGGACAACCCCGTCAATAAAACAAACAAACCAAAAAAAAGTTGACATGACAGGCATGTTGTGACACAGTTTTCTATGGTCTACATTGCACTCACTTTCAAAATGGCCCGAAGTGGCAGCTTTGATGTTCACGAACGTCCCCAGCAAATAGATACATTGTAGATAATAACCAGAGTGTGAACGTGGATTTAGCGCCATGAATCACATCCTTACTGATTGATGAGCGCAACAGAATGAATGTATCCACACTGAACAGCCTTCTTTTCCTCGCTGTCAATGGGCCAGACGTGCATTCCTTCCCTGCTGAGAAGTTCGCAGAAATGTGGATTAAAGAAGGGCGAAATGCGGCGGATAGCGGACCGACGGGAAAGCAGAAAAGGCCACATGAACTGCGTCATCAGAGCAAACTGTTCATTTAGTATTCATGTATTTTAGTGATTTTCGAGTCACTGTCCATTTAATCCGGAGGGAGAGAAACATCACAGCAATGCGACAAGCCATGCGAACTTTGCTGTGTGTTAGTGTTTGTGTATTTAGTCAGAGAGATAGGAAGATGAATTTACTATCTCTGGTTTAGTGTTCGTTTTCATTTAGTGTTATTCATTTGATATCATCGGCTGTTATTGAGCTGTTAGCCTATTGTTACCTTAATTTTGTGACGTTTCATGATTAAAAAAAAAACCATCCCCCCTTCTGTTTTTTTAACAAATCGCACCCTGAACTTAAAGGTACCATCATTTTTGTCCCTTGCATTTTCATTTGTTTTCTTATGAAAAGATTTAGTTGAATCAAAAGCAGCCTGATTTGTGTTAAACATGGAACAAACAATGATGGATGACATTAACTTTTGTCAGTTTCAAGTTATTTCAGAGATGGGGTTTTGTTGTTGTTGTTGTTGTTGTTGTTTGGGGGGAAGGTAGTTTGGGGTTTTTTTGGTGGAAAGGTACCAACAAATTTGTCCACATCTATAACCTGCTTGTTGTGGAATCTTCCAAAAGTGTTACTTGAATATCCTATCAACTTTTCAGTCTTATTTTGCCTTTGTCCCGACTTTTTTCGACTGTGTTGCAGGCATCAAATTCTAATTTCATTTATATTTACAAAATACAATTAAGTTGGTCAGTAAACCTATTAAAAATCTTTTCTTTGTACTTTTGTCAGTTAAATAAAGGTTCATGTGAATTAACAAATCAGATTTTTATTTTTATTGCATTTTGGAAAATATCCCAACTTTTCAGGAAATGGGGTTTGTAAATATGCCAATGATGATGTGAATCTTTTGCTTATATACCTTATAAGTAACAAAGATTTGAAATGGCTACTATTTCTTGAAATGCATATGTAACAGTGCTCAGACTTTGGGAAACAGAGGACCAGGAAGCAGGCTTCAGAACAGGTGAGCTCTTTTATTTTTGCACACTTTTCAGTGACCATACACAAAAGAAATACATATGCGACAGGGTGTCACAGCTCTCTCTCTCATTCCTGACTGTCTGAAAGACACACAGAGACACAGGTTAATAGACAGCCAGTAATTTGATACAGGTGCACCTCATCACATGTTACCTGCCAGTTCAACCTGGTTCCTCACTGTTCACAGCCAATGCTCAACCAAGCCCCTGCTGCCACCTGCCCCTACTGCCCGACTCAGGCTGGGGAGCCATCTGGCCTGGAGCTGACTCCCCCCCCCGCAGGAGAGGTAATCTGCCACCACCATCTGTGCCCCCCACCTGTGGACCACCTCGAATTTAAAGGGCTGAAGGGCCAGATACCAAGGAGTGATCTGTGCATTGGCATCCTTCATGCGGTGGAGCCACTGGAGTGAGGCATGGTCGGAACAAAGGGTGATTGGGCATCCTAGCAAGTAGTAGCAGAGAGTGAGGGCTGCCCACTTGATGACCAGACACTCCTTCTTGATTGTGCTGTACTTCAACTCTCACATGGAGAGCTTGTGGCTGATGTACAGCACCAGACGCTCCTCCCCCTCCACCACCTGGGACAAAACGGCCCCCAGCCTGCTGTCTGATGTGTCGGTCTGTAAAACAAAAGGGAGAGAAAAGTCAGGAGAATGCAATAGCAGGCCCCCCCACAAAACTGCCTTTACCTGAGCAAAAGCCCGTTCACATGGTTCCATCCACTGGACTGGATCTAGCGCCCCCTTTTTAGTGAGGACAGTCAGCGGGCTGATGACATCCAAAAACTTAGGCGCAAATCACCTATAATAGCCAGCCAGGCCCAGGAACTACTTCACCCCCTTTTTGGTCTTAGGTTGCGGGCAGGCCACAATTGCTGCAGTCTTATCAACTTGGGGACACGCCTGCCCATGATCCAAGTGGAAGCCCAGATACCGTACTTCCACTTGTCCAATTGCACACTTCTTTGGGTTTGCTGTGACCTCAGAACCACCCTCACATGTTGTATGTGCCACTCCTAATCATTACTATAAATTATCATATCATCTGCCGCATACACATTGTGGGGACAGAGAATTCAGTCCATGAGACACTGAAACATCGCCGGAGTCCCAAACAACCCAAAAGGAAGGGTGATGAATTGGTGTAAACCAAATGGAGTGGAAAAAGTCGTTTTCTCGCGGGATAATGGAGTCAAGGGGATCTGCCAATATCCCTTTGTCAAATCCAGTGTAGAGTAAAAGCAAGCCGTGCCTAACCAATCGAGCAGTTCATCAATGCGGGGCATCGGATATGTGTCAAATTTAGACACTGCGTTGACTTATCTATAGTCCACACAGAACTGGACCAACTCATCAATCTTGGGAACCAAGACCACCGGGCTGCTCCAGTCACTGTGTGACTCCTCAATTACTCCCATCTTAAGTACAGCCTGAAGTTCATCCCGAACCACATTTTCTTCTGTTCGGGAAGCCAATACAGACGGCTGTGCACCACCACCCCTGGGGGAGTCTCAATGTGGTGTTCTATGAGGTTAGTGCAACCAGGGAGGGGTGAGAACACATCAGAGAATTCCTCCTGCAACCTAATTACCTGTGCTGTCTGGGACCATGAGAGATGGTCTCCACAGGGGACCGGGTGAATTGGGCCGCACTTTTAGGACTTACCTCCGGTCCCAGCTCTGTACTCTCTGGAACTACCATCGCCAGAGCCACAGAAACCTCCTCTCTCCACAGTTTCAGGAGACTGAGGTGGTAAATTTGACATGTGTTGCCCCTATCTAGCTGTTTGACCTCCCCAATTCACCGTGTGACTTCAAAAGGCCCTTGCCACTTGATGAACAATTTCGAACTTGAGGTAGGTAGTAAAATGAGGACTTTATCTCCCGGTGCAAATTCCCTTAGCCATGCCTCTATGTTGTACAGGCAAGATTGACATTCTTGGGCCTGTAGCAAATTCTCCTGGGTTATGTGACTTAGTGCATGGAATTTTGCTCTCAGGTCAAGAACATACTGAATTTCATTTTTACTTTGAGAAAGCCCAATTTTTTTTTACCACAATTTTTTTGATGGTGTTTTTTTAGCCATCGTGGGGTGTATCAGGGATGATAGAGAGGAGGAGTATAGGAGCCTGGTGAGGGACTTTGCCGTTTGGTGCAACAGGAACCATCTGCAGCTCAACACCTCGAAGACCAAGGAGCTGGTCATTGACTTTGGGAGGTCCAGACCAAGGTCACAACCAGGTCTAATCGAGGGAGTCAAGGTGGAGGCTGTGGATTCCTACAAGTACCTCAGGCTGTGGCTGGACAGCAAGCTGGACTGGACTTGCAACACCAACCACCTGTACAGGAAGGTACAGAGCAGGCTGTACTTCCTGAGGAGGCTGTGGTCCTTTAACATCTGCAGGAAACTATCAGTCCATGGTCGCCAGTGTCCTGTTTTACACCGTGGTGTGCTGGGGGGGCAGCACATCCAAGAAGGACACATCCAGGCTGGACAAACTGATGAGGCAGGCTGGCTCTATGGTCAGCATGAAGCTGGAGACTCTGGTGATGGTGGCAGAGAAAAGGACTATGGACAAACTACTGAACATCATGGACGATGCCAGTCACCCTCTGCACATCATCATCAGCAACCAGAGGAGCCTGTTCAGTGACCGAATGCTCCTTCCCAAGTGTAGGACTAACAGACTTAAACTCCTTTGTCCCTCACACCATCAGACTGTACAACTCCTCTCTGGAGGGAGGAGGGGTAACAGGAGGACAGAGGATGGGAAGGAGCAGTAGCCTAGCCTGACAAAAAGCAATACCTCTCCTGCTGGACTTTTTTCTTTTATGTAAATACTTAATTTATCTAGAAGTTTTCTCAATTTTCTATTCTTGTTAGGGTTTTGCTGGGATTTGAACCTGGTTCACTGGTGTGATAATCCAGCAAACCCCCACTAGGCCACCAGGGGGATGACTCAAGTGCAGAGGCATGAGGCAGAAGTAGAAAAGTATCAAAAAGTTTATTTACAAAATGTACAATCCACGGCAAAAAATAAAAGTAATCCAAAAGCTCAGAAGATAAAGGGAAAATAAAAAATATCCAAAAGTTCAAAGTCCAATAATAAGAAAAGAAAAGGCAAAAATGCAAACACTCAGAAGATCTCAAAAATGGTAAAAACAAAATTCAAAAAGGTCCAAAAAGAAAGCAAATTACAAAAACCACAAAGACACAGGCAAGGGACATGGAACAGAGGGAACTAGCACTAACAGGCATAGCATAGGAAAAAGACTCCGTGACAAGGGAACAAACAGAGGGGTATTTATACACACACTAATTAAGGAACAGGGCGGGGCAGGAAACAGGCAATGAAGACAAACACAAAAACACAGTGGCGGCCTCTAGAGGCCAAAACAAACATGACGAGATGGAAATAACAGCGGCCTCTAGAGGCCAAAACAGTCCCAGTCCTAACAATTCTCTGTTTATCCTGTAATGATGCTACTGGAATTTCAATTTCCCTGAGGGAACCCTCCCAAAGGGATCAATAATGTTGTAATCTAATCTAATCTAATCTAATCTAATCTAATCTAATCTAATCTTTCATTTGAGTGTCCTGCATCACTCAATACAGCCTATCCTTAATAATAGAAAAGTACAGGAAGAAAAGCGCAACGTTCGGCTGGAGGAGTTGACCATTAATTACTTTCACTTGGTCAAAGGCATGTCTCAGAGACTCGTCACATGCCTGCTCCAATGGGAAGTCCCCTAAGGGATTCCCCAGAGGGGGAGGAGGGCTCTCCCCACTCTATGTGTCATCATGATGCGGAGCTGATGCGGGCAGGCCTGAGACTGCCTTCCCAGCCAACATTGTGGTAGGATACCCCTGTGACGTGCTACTACAGGACTCACCCACTACTATTTGTTTCATTAATGTTTTAAACCCTGGCCATTCAGTTCCCAGGATCAGTGGGTGAGTGAAACTTGGGCTAACTGCAGTCTCTAGGCTATGTTTTTCTCCTCGGAAGTGGATAGTGATGGGCATCAGCGGATATTTGTGTATATCACCGTGCACACAACCTTCACCAAATGTGCATTTCCCAGTGCCCCGCATTGAGTCAGGCTTTGATGTATGGAGGTCTGATTACAACCTGAATCTACCAAAGCCTGATGTGTACCCCTTGAATATTCATAGCTATCCTGTACACCCTCAGTCGATCAGGGGAAGCCTGAGGTGCATCGGGAATGCGAATCAGTAACCCTGCCTCCTTGTGGAAGTGCTGATTCCCCACCTTCCCTCTGCATCTACAGACCTGCCTGTGCTCGCATATGGTTCTGGTGGGCATGGATGAGTTAATCTGTGGAGAGAGAGGGGGGGGGGGGTTAATGGTGGCACAGGCACAGAAGGAGAAGGGAGAGTGGAAACACAAGGATAGACACAGGTACAGGGAGCGGGTTTCAGGGGAGTTGGCCTCCGTTTCTGCGGGGCTGGGCTCGGGGAGGGGCGGAGAGAGGGGGAAGGAGAAAGTGAAAGTGATTGAGAGAGAGAAAGAGTTGTACTGTTCCAGTGTCACTTGCTCGATGATGGCTTTGATGTCGCACTCGCCAGCCAGAAGCCACTGTTGACAGGCATCCTGGAGCTGTTGGGTGAATGTGAACGGCCGGCCCACTTTGCTGTAAGCCAGCGTGCGGAAGCACTGGTGCTGTTCTCCTGGGCCACATCCGACCCACTGTAAGATGGCTTACTTCAGGTGGGGGTACTCCAGCATGTTGGTGGCCAGGAGCTGTCAAGCCATGAGCTAGGCTTCCCCTGACAGGAGCGGCAGTAGGTGAGCCACCCACTGTGAGGTTGGCCACGAGCTCGCCTCTGCGACATGCTCGAACAGCTCAATGAAGACATTGGGGTTGTTCTGCAGCCCCATCTTCACCAGCTGGATGGCCACATTGGCTGCAGGAATGACAGCTGGAGCACCCACAGACTGGACCCAGCTCTGGATTACTCTGTCTGGGCTTTAAGCAGAGCCCGGAAGCACTGGCCCAGGTTGACAGACAGCAAGACAAGGACATGCTGCTGGCGCTGAAGGTAATCAGCGAGCATTTGGAGGAGTTCTTGGACTGGTTCGGATCCCATGGCAGCGTTTGTTCCTCAGTCCTGGGTTTTGGCACCACTGTAACAGTTCTCAGACTTTGGGAAACAGAGGAACGGGAAGCAGGCTTCAGAACAGGTGAGCTCTTTATTTTTGCACACTTTTCAGTGACCATACACAAAACAAATACACATGTAACGGTGTGTCACAGCTCTCTCTCTTGTTCCTGACTGTCTGAAAGAGACACAGGTTAATAGACAGCCAGTAATTTGACACAGGTTCACCTCATCACGTTACCTGCTGGTTCAACCTGCCTCCTTGCATTCACAGCCAACGCGCAACCATGCACAGCATACTTCTTTGATTTTGATGTGGTGAGGTTTGTATACAGTGGGGCAAAAAAGTATTTAGTCAGTCACCAATTGTGCAAGTTCTCCCACTTAAAAAGATGAGAGAGGCCTGTAATTTTCATCATAGGTACACTTCAACTATGAGAGACAAAATGAGAAAAAAAAATCCAGAAAATCACATTGTCTGATTTTTAAAGAATTTATTTGCAAATTATGGTGGAAAATAAGTATTTGGTCAATAACAAAAGTTCATCTCAATACTTTGTTATATACCCTTTATTGGCAATGACAGAGGTCAAACGTTTTCTGTAAGTCTTCACAAGGTTTTCACACACTGTTGCTGGTATTTTGGCCCATTCCTCCATGCAGATCTCCTCTAGAGCAGTGATGTTTTGGGGCTGTTGCTGGGCAACACGGACTTTCAACTCCCTCCAAAGATTTTCTATGGGGTTGAGATCTGGAGACTGGCTAGGCCACTCCAGGACCTTGAAATGCTTCTTACGAAGCCACTCCTTCGTTGCCTGGGCGGTGTGTTTGGGATCATTGTCATGCTGAAAGACCCAGCCACGTTTCATCTTCAATGCCCTTGCTGATGGAAGGAAGTTTTCACTCAAAATCTCACGATACATGGCCCCATTCATTCTTTCCTTTACACGGATCAGTCGTCCTGGTCCCTTTGCAGAAAAACAGCCCCAAAGCATGATGTTTCCACCCCCATGCTTCACAGTAGGTATGGTGTTCTTTGGATGCAACTCAGCATTCTTTCTCCTCCAAACACGACAAGTTGAGTTTTTACCAAAAAGTTATATTTTGGTTTCATCTGACCATATGACATTGTCCCAATCCTCTTCTGGATCATACAAATGCTCTCTAGCAAACTTCAGACGGGCCTGGACATGTACTGGCTTAAGCAGAGGGACACGTCTGGCACTGCAGGATTTGAGTCCCTGGCGGCATAGTATGTTACTGATGATAGCCTTTGTTACTTTGGTCCCAGCTCTCTGCAGGTCATTCACTAGGTCCCCCTGTGTGGTTCTGGGATTTTTGTTCACCATTCTTGTGATCATTTTGACCCCACGGGGTGAGATCTTGCGTGGAGCCCCAGATCGAGGGAGATTATCAGTGGTCTTGTATGTCTTCCATTTTCTAATAATTGCTCCCACAGTTGATTTCTTCACACCAAGCTGCTTACCTATTGCAGATTCAGTCTTCCCAGCCTGGTGCAGGTCTACAATTTTGTTTCTGGTGTCCTTTGACAGCTCTTTGGTCTTGGCCATAGTGGAGTTTGGAGTGTGACTGTTTGTGGTTGTGGACAGGTGTCTTTTATACTGATAACGAGTTCAAACAGGTGCCATTAATACAGGTAACGAGTGGAGGACAGAGGAGCCTCTTAAAGAAGAAGTTACAGGTCTGTGAGAGCCAGAAATCTTGCTTGTTTGTAGGTGACCAAATACTTATTTTACCGAGGAATTTACCAATTAATTCATTAAAAATCCTACAATGTGATTTCCTGGATTTTTTTTCTCATTCTGTCTCTCATAGTTGAAGTGTACCTATGATGAAAATTACAGGCCTCTCTCATCTTTTTAAGTGGGAGAACTTGCACAATTGGTGGCTGACTAAATACTTTTTTGCCCCACTGTATAGTGCCTCTATCAGGAAGATGTGAAACGACATGTCACGTTAAATTTTGGACACACACAAATTCTAGGTATGTAGGCTGCAAAACCTAGGATGGTTGAATTTTCGATCTGGCCTGAGTTTCCCAAAAGCATCGCAGCACAAAGATCATCGTTAAATGGTAGAGCAAGCAGCACAATTAATGCTCTCTCTCCTAATTAAGATGCTCTTAGTTTTAAGAGGCTTTTGCGAAACCCAGCTCTGATCAGTCATAAGATGCTTATTATTTTTGTATAACTGTACGGTCTATCGTGTTATTGCTCACATATTGAATGATGGCCAAACATACCCCTATATGCAAGTTTGTCTATTTAGTTTGTGACATCTATTTAGCATATCACTGCAGTGACATGGCTGCTCTGATGGCTGGCCTGTATTGTTCTCTATCTGTTGCCAGGTGGGTTTCCTCCTTCACAGGCAATTCCAGCCACTCTTTGATGTCCTGATGCCAGTGACGCCTGGGCCTGCCGCACCTTCTTGTGGCTTCCACCCTACCCTCAAGGATAACTTTCTCTAAGCTTTGGTGTTTAGATGTCCAAAGTACTTTATCTTTTATGTGTTTACAAAATTTACTAGCCAGTGTTCCAGAACTTGTAATTCTTCTAAAACTGATAAATTTGTTGTTCTAGCTGTCCAAGGATGTTTGAGTATCTTTCTGTAGCATTTTAACTTGATGACATTAATTTGTCTCTCTACTTCTTTAGTGATGGTCCATGTTTCACATGCATAGGTTGCAATAAGAAAATATAAGTTCTGAGGATGTGTAATTTGGTGTCTTTTTACAGTTCTTCCAGACATTTTATTCAGTTTTGCTGTTGCTTGACTCAATCAAGGTGAAGCCTTGCTTTGAGTCAAGCAAGACTTCACTTCCTTGTTGGTATCTCCATTAGCTGCGATGAGTCCCTAAGTATTGATATGATTGTACTCTCTCTAGTATTTCCCCATTGGTTGAGATCTGGTAGTATTGTCCCTTTGTCAATTGTCATAATCTTGGTGTTCTTTGCATTCAGAATGAAGCCCTTTGATTCACTACTCTCTTTAACAGATGTAATATTATTCTGCAAACCAGTCACTGTTGTAGATAAGAGAACTGTGTTATCAACATATTTCAGCTCTATAAATTCTATCCTATCTAATTTATTCCTGTCAAAAGGGGTTGATTGATTGATTCTCAGTCATGTCTTCCCGTATGTCTTCTGTATCGATAGTAAATGATATGGAGATAACCGGGAACCATGGTGGTACTCCCTTCTCTGTGCTGACTGTTGTCCGCATATGAGTGATTCCACGCTTATGGGTACTGAAATGGGGACATGAATTTATTTTTAAAAATTCACCTAAAACCATTTCTTTTTTTTACCATCAGGTCACAAAACGTAATCTTTAATGAATGATATGTTAAAAGATAACTTTAATTTTCTGAGATGTAATAAAAACATATTTATATGCCAAAGTCAGAACGTAACAGAAGTGTTGTGGACATATATATTCTCAATTTTAACAATGCAGAATTACTTTTTGAAACATAGGAAGGTGATGTTTTAGCAAATATAATTAATAAACATGTGTAGTAGAATAAACATACACATTCTTTCAATAAGATTAACATGGTATATAGCTAGATTGTAATTCATTTGTAACAGACGCGAGATGGACAATCGTAACAGAAGTAATGTAACAGACATCATTTTGGAACTCATAGGCTTGACTTTGGCATATAAATGTTTTTATTACATCTCAGAAAATTAAAGTTATCTTTTAACATATCATTCATTAAAGATTACATGTTTTGTGACCTGATGGTAAAAAAAGAAATGGTTTTAGGTGAATAAGTTCATGTCCCCATTTCAGTACCCATAAGTGTGGAATCACTCATATAGAAACTTTATAAGCTTTGAGATGTTTTGAAAAACCCAATTTGTTCATTGACTGCCAGAGTTCATGTTATCGGACACAGTCAAAAATAGGGTTCAATTTATGAATTCATCTTTGTAGGGGTCTCTTTTTAAAAAACAGGAATGGTGCATGGACGTGGCAAGTAAATATATAAATAAATAGCCTAACAGGTACACTTTCCATGAGTAATAGGCTATGTGGTTCATTAGGCTATACTTTAATATTTTTTCATTTTTGTTGAACATAGATTTTGCTATTTTCCTAGAGCATACACTTTAAACAGACGGAGAATGGCTTTTACTTTCTACTAGTAGAATGCATTCTCTTACCATCACACAGACAAAATAGACCAAATTGGTCTGTTTTCAGCAGGCTGTGGTCATGATCTTTTTCTTGAAAACTTGACCTTGGTTTCATTCGTTGGTTAAGTTGTTCTTTTTCTGAAAGGATTAACATGTGTGTGTCTGTTAACGTTCGCGAGCTCTCAAAAGGATAGTTTGCACACATAGTGGCGTGGTGCTGTTGTGTTCATGAGAGTATGCACCTAGCTGTAATGCGTTCTTTTGGAAAACATGTTTATTCTTATTTAAAGCTATTTGTCTATCTTTAACATTAAATATTACTCAGTATATTGAATGAAAATGAGCTTTATTTGTGAGTAAAATATAATGATGCTGCATTTTCAGAGACCCCCCACAGATATATGATTTTACTGCTCTCATGGGAGTCCTCACTATGGGAGCTCAGCTCCCACAATTCAAACCATGGTCAAAAGCCTTTGAATCTATAAAGCAGCAGTTCAAATCTGTCTTGAATTCTCTGCATTTTTCAATTATGTCTTGCAAAAACTAATATGTTTTGTTTTTCATCCTACTCAAGATCTTAAGCATAATCTTGCTGGCATGGCTTATCAAAGAGATTGCTGCAAATATCGTATGATCTTGTAGATCTTGTAGACCTGGATGACTGAGAATCTTCACAGACAAAGATCTTGTAGATCCGCTTTTTTGGAATGGGGATAAAAATCACTCTTCTCCATTTCAGTAGCCACTGTTTTGTTGTACTTTGTGTGTGTGTGTGTGTGTGTGTGTGTGTGTGTGTGTGTGTGTGTGTGTGTGTGTGTGTGTGTGTGTGTGGTGGGAGTGGAAATTATGTAGACAATTTCCACTCCCTTGTCTCCACTCACTTGTATCATTTCTGCTGTTATTTCATCACATCCAGGTGACTTGTTTGATTTAAAAGTTCTACTGGGTGCCTCTACTTCCTCTTGCAGTGGTTGTAGAAATTCCTTCTCTGTTTCATTTGTCTTATTTTGTTGGTAGCCATCACCATCTATTATTGACATTGTCTCACAGTATTCCTTCCATCTATGAAGAATTTCTTTTGCCTCAGTTTGTGTTTTACCATTTGTCTTATGGCACTAGTTTTTGGTCCGAAATCTCTCATAAGTTCTTGAAGAGTGTTGTGCATAAAGCTTGATTTCTTGGCATCTCTTGCATTATCTTTCACTGCATCTTTCTTCCATGAACTTATTTTTGTCTGTCCTAAACTGCAATTTAATTTTGCTAGACAGCTCATTATAGTTTCCTCTATTTTCTGATATTCCTTCACCCTTTTAACTTTCTTCAATCAAATATAGTGTTTCATCCGTTAACTACACTTGTCTTTTCTTTCGCCTTTTTGCCAAGTGAGATACCAAGTCCATATGGTCCTAAAGACTCTGCTTGGTCCTCATCTTGTCTTTTTCCTAATTTGGCATTAAGATCGCCCATGATTTATATTACATCACGCTTGTTTGCATTATCAACAGTATTTTGCAGTGTCATAGAAATATTCGAATATATTTTCATCTGCATCACTGGCTGATGCATATATTTCAATAATAGTCACATTTACTGGTTTACCTTTTAAGTCTCATTACTAGGATTCAGTCAGAGGTGGGTAGAGTAGCCAAAAATTGTACTCAAGTAAGAGTATTGTTACTTTAGAATAATATTACTCAAGTAAAAGTAAAAAGTAGTCGTCCAATTAATTACTTGAGTAAGAGTAAAAAGTACTAATTGAAAAAACTACTCAAGTACTGAGTAACTGCTGAGTAACTTCTTTGTTTATTGATCAGGATGTCATAAAAGGCAGAGATTTCATATATATTTCACACATATATATCGTGTGTGTGTAGTTCTGTGTATTAACAATAACAACAAGAAGCTCAAGGCAGTCTGCACATAAACCATAACACTGTGTGTGTGTGTGTGTGTGTGTGTGTGTGTGTGTGTGTGTGTGTGTGTGTGTGTGTGTGCGCGCATGTTCACTCCATGAAGTGACTGTTCAGCTTTAACAGCAGCTGGCTCTCAATTTTGCACTGTGAAGCTGTGGCCTTTTAGCCGTGAACAGGTGAAAACAATAATAAATTAAATATTAATTAATTAAATCTTTACAAAGTAACAGAATAACAAAACAATGGGTAGAGGTTACAAAGAAAAAGAAGAAAAAGGCAGTCTGCACATAAACCATAACACTGTGTGTGTGTGCGTGCACGTTCACTCCATGAAGTGACTGTTCAGCTTTAACAGCAGCTGAACATTACACGTAATATCTCCTCGTACGAAAAACACTGGAAATAATCCTGTAAGATGCGATCAACGATGTTAATCCTTTCATTTCCCAAAAAGTTGTTTACTGGATCCATCTCGCAGAGGAGTTAGCAAGTGGAGCCCTGCACTCCCGCGGGAGTCCCGTGGGACCCGCGGGACCCGACGCAAAGCAGTGCGGCGCGGGACAAATTTTGAAAGCTCATTGCGGGCGCGGGCGGGAGGGGGAGGTGATAAGCTGCAGTCCTGCTAACTAAAAACGTGTTTAAAATAAAATTTATAAATTACTGCACCGAACGTCAGCTGTAGATATTTATGCTCAAATCCACTCAAAGTAGGGGGCGGGGCACCATCACGCCATGTCTTTAAATTATATTAATTTCTTATAGGCCTACTTGTATTTCCTAGAATGTAAATGTGAGGAGTGACATATAAGCTATGTGCAATGTACAATATTCTTAATATCCACTGTAGATTTTGGTAGGTGTGTTGGGTATCTCTGTAAAGCCTCAGCTGCGCATGCCGCCTGGCAACGCGCACGCCGCCTGGCAACGCGCACGCCGCCTGGCAACGCGCACCCTTGCTATGTGCGCTAGGTGAAGGATCAGTCAGTGGAGAGCTCAGCTAAGCTTAGCATGTTTAATTCCCCAAGCCAATGACAAGACCTTTCGTGAGAAATAACGCGAACGTCTGCATCATGCAGGATTTGCGGGAGGGAGCGGGACAAAATATGGCAGGTGTGGGTGGGAGCGGGACTGAAAATCATAATTCTTTGCGGGAGTGGGCGGGAGCAGGACTGAAAATTCTGTCCCACGCAGACCTCTGTTAGCAAGTGGAAGTAACAAGCAAAAAGGTTGCTAACTAGCTGCCAGTGCCCAGCTTGGCTGGGTGGTGGTGGGGATTGCTAGCAAGCGGTCAAGCTAAAAAGCTAACGCCCTTCCTTTTGTGAACAAGCACTTGTAGACAAATAATAAAACAAATCTCACAGAAAAAAACACCTAAAGTCTTCACAAATCCCTCTAATCCACAACAAATACAGTAGCTTGAAAAATGGAGATTTCATAAACGATATGTTACGCGTTTTGTTATTTAGTAAGTTTTCACCAGTCTTCCATTCCCAGTTTTTGACCAGAGCCATGTACAACTGTAACGCTATTGAGGAGCTGACATTAGGCGAGCAACCTTATTTTCATGAGCATTTTTTGGCTTCACATCAATAAAAAGTGATTGTTAGGATGATTTTTTTGTAGTTTTATTTCTTGGTTCTCTGGTGTGTGTGTGTGTGTGTGTGTGTGTTATCTTGCCATCTGAGGCCACAGTGCATCAATACATTTCCACAAAGCAATGTATTTTACAGTTATTTATGATGTTACAACAGGGCTAACATCTGCCTACGAAGACAGCCAAAAGCACATAGCCTACTTACCGCAATGTGTTTGCTCAAATTCGACGTTGAGTTTTTATAAGCTGAAATGTCCACTGATTTGGGGAGACACATGTGACACCGCATAACATAACTATTATTTTTTGTTGTTTGGAGAGTGAACATGGTTTGTATGTGTGGCCATCAGCTTGATGAGAAACGCTGGCCGCTGTCTCTGCCATTTTTCTTCTGCTTCCGTGCTCTTTTCCACCTGGGCCCTGTACTACGAACGGAGGTCAACCTACCCAGAAGTAACCCAGGGTTCCCCCGCTAAACCGGGGTTGACAAAACCTGGTTATCTTGTTTGGCATTAAACGGTACTACGACGCCAGTTATGAAGTTGATTTGTTGAACCTGTGTTAACCTAATCAGGGTTAATGCGCGTTCACGTTAAAGGGGAAGTTATCAGCGCAAATCACCACTGTTCACAATGGCACGGTCGCCGTACTTCATGGAGGAAGAATGCGCTGTCATAATGCAAAGCTACGAGGAGTTCAAAACAACATTAAGAGCAAAATCTAACACAGCGGCTGCCAATAAGGAGCGGCAAGCATGTTGGCAACGAATTGCCGATTGGGTAAATGCGTAAGTACATTCTCCCTTCTACATGTTCCAGAACAGAAGTATAGGATGAGAGAAAGCTTCATGATCAATCACAAGTCACAGAAAATGGTCCTTCGACGTGGCCCCAGTCATATAGCTTGTTTAATGTCCGAAAAATCCTGAATAAAATTTGGTATGGTAAATTCATGGAGTAGCCTACTTAAGCTGATATGTGCACAGAGTCACATGAATTAGGATGACTGACTGTTCAGTCCCTTTGACTAAGTTGGTGTATGTCCTGTGAACATTTCAGAGGCAACAGCAGTGCCAAACGCACCTGGCAACAGGTGAAAATGAAATATAAAAACATCATTCATAATGGTGTGTGTGTGTGTGCGCGCGCGTGCAGGCAAGCATTCATTTGCCTTTTATTTATTCAAGTTTTATCTGTTTGCCTAATAGTTCAAATTGTTTTGTATATAGTTTATAATGTTGTTGTGTGATATTAATGATAATATTGTGGGAAAACTACTTTGCACGGACGTTCATTTAATTTATTCCATCGTCATTTTGTTTGTTCTATTTTTGTGTATTTCATTTATTTATCTGTTTGTCTAGTTGTATCTATTTTTCTAATAATATATTTTTTGCATTAATAGTTTGTTTTTTTCCTATTAAAATAATCTTGTGTTCTTGTTATAACTTTATCTATTTATCTGACTGTTTATAGTTGTATCTATTTTTGTTACAATTTCAATATTTTTAATATAGAAAGTTTGTTTTTTTCTATTAAAATGTTCTTGTGTGATAACTAGTTCTTGTGTTATATTTATTGTAGTTGTATCTATTTTGTATCTCAGACTTAAATATTTTTGTAAAACAAGTGTTTTTCTATAAAATATTCTTGCGTTCTTG
This sequence comes from Neoarius graeffei, assembly GCF_027579695.1. Classification (NCBI taxonomy): domain Eukaryota; kingdom Metazoa; phylum Chordata; class Actinopteri; order Siluriformes; family Ariidae; genus Neoarius; species Neoarius graeffei. The sequence continues at coordinate 27,961,239 of NC_083580.1, read as the reverse complement.
ATAACTATGTTCTTGAGTGGGTTCTTTTTTTTTTTTTTTACAGAAAAGCCGTTCTGCATGGACATTCATTGAAGCCCTCATTGTTTTTTAATGGTTATTTATGAGCGTTTAGGGGTTACAATAATGTAAGTCTAGGTTGCTTTATATAAAAGGTATGTCCAGAAATATTGATGTCACTGTCTAAGCAGAGGGATCTGGCTTCTTTAGACGCTGTCTTCTTTAAACTGAATAAATATTTAAAAAGAGCCAAATGAGCCAGTCTTTTGAACGGCTCTTTTCAAAGAACGGATCACAAAGATGCGGATCCCATCAAAGAGCCATAAATCCCATCTCTAATCTGCGCTCCGATATCGCACGGGTCATCCAGGTACGCTGGCATTGTCTCTAGAGGAAATGTCAGTGGAGAGGTGGTGTTTAAAAAGGGTGTGGTTAATCGGAAACCTCGGGTTAACCAAGAACATAACCTGAGACGAGCAGGGCCCTGTACTACGAACGGAGGTTAACCTACCCAGAAGTAACCCAGGGTTCCCCCGCTAAACCGGGGTTGACAAAACCCGGTTATCTTGTTTGGGGTTAAACGGTACTACGACGCCAGTTATGAAGTTGATTTGTTGAACCTGGTTTAACCTAATCAGGGTTAATGCGCGTTCACGTTAAAGGGGAGGTTATCAGCGCAAATCACCACTGTTCACAATGGCACGGTCGCCGTACTTCACGGAGGAAGAATACGCTGTCATAATGCAAAGCTATGAGGAGTTCAAAACAACATTAAGAGCAAAATCTAACACAGCGGCTGCCAATAAGGAGCGGCAAGCATGTTGGCAACGAATTGCCGATCGGGTAAATGCGCAAGTTCATTCTCCCTTCTACATGTTCCAGAACAGAAATATAGGATGAGAGAAAGCTTCATGATCAATCACAAGTCACAGAAAATGGTCCTTCGACGTGGCCCCAGTCATATATAGCTTGTTTAATGTCCGAAAAATCCTGAATAAAATTTGGTATGGTAAATTCATGGAGTAGCCTACTTAAGCTGATATGTGCACAGAGTCACATGAATTAGGATGACTGACTGTTCAGTCCCTGTGACTAAGTTGGTGTATGTCCTGTGAACATTTCAGAGGCAACAGCAGTGCCAAACGCACCTGGCAACAGGTGAAAATGAAATATAAAAACATCATTCATAATGGTGTGTGTGCGCGTGCAAGCAAGCATTCATTTGCCTTTTATTTATTCAAGTTTTATCTGTTTGCCTAATAGTTCAAATTGTTTTGTATATAGTTTATAATGTAGTTGTGTGATATTAATGATAATATTGTGGGAAAACTACTTTGCACGGACGTTCATTTAATTTATTCTATCGTCATTTTGTTTGTTCTATTTTTGTGTATTTTATTTATTTATCTGTTTGTCTAGTTGTATCTATTTTTCTAATAATAATATATTTTTTGCATTAATAGTTTGTTTTTTCCTATTAAAATAATCTTGTGTTCTTGTTATAACTTTATCTATTTATCTGACTGTTTAGTTGTATCTGTTTTTATTACAATTTCAATATTTTTAATATAGAAAGTTTGTTTTTTTCTATTAAAATGTTCTTGTGTGATAACTAGTTCTTGTGTTATATTTATTGTAGTTGTATCTATTTTGTATCTCAGACTTAAATATTTTTGTAAAACAAGTGTTTTTCTATAAAATATTCTTGCATTCTTGATAACTATGTTCTTGAGTGGGTTGTTTTTTTTTTTTACAGAAAAGCCGTTCTGCATGGACATTCATTGAAGCCCTCATTGTTTTTTAATGGTTATTTATGAGCGTTTAGGGGTTACAATAATGTAAGTCTAGGTTGCTTTATATAAAAGGTATGTCCAGAAATATTGATGTCACTGTCTAAGCAGAGGGATCTGGCTTCTTTAGACGCTGTCTTCTTTAAACTGAATAAATATTTAAAAAGAGCCAAATGAGCCAGTCTTTTGAACGGCTCTTTTCAAAGAACGGATCACAAAGATGCGGATCCCATCAAAGAGCCATAAATCCCATCTCTAATCTGCGCTCCGATATCGCACGGGTCATCCAGGTATGCTGGCATTGTCTCTAGAGGAAATGTCGGTGGAGAGGTGGTGTTTAAAAAAGGTGTGGTTAATCGGAAACCTCGGGTTAACCAAGAACATAACCTGAGACGAGCAGGTTTGAGATGCAGCGTAAGTTGCCATGGCAGCATACCTCGGTTTGAACATAGCCAACTTTCGTAGTATGGGTTAATCGGGAAGTTACGCTGCACGTGATCAAGTTACTCTCGAAGTTACCCTGGTAAGCCAGAAAACCTGCTTCGTAGTACAGGGCCCAGGTTTGAGATGCAGCGTAAATTGCCATGGCAGCATACCTCGGTTTGAACATAGCCAACTTTCGTAGTATGGGTTAATCGGGAAGTTACGCTGCACGTGATCAAGTTACTCTCGAAGTTACCCTGGTAAGCCAGAAAACCCGCTTCGTAGTACAGGGCCCAGGTTTGAGATGCAGCGTAAATTGCCATGGCAGCATACCTCGGTTTGAACATAGCCAACTTTCGTAGTATGGGTTAATCGGGAAGTTACGCTGCACGTGATCAAGTTACTCTCGAAGTTACCCTGGTAAGCCAGAAAACCCGCTTCGTAGTACAGGGCCCTGGACTGGTCTTGCCGCGGGAATTTTGTGTGCGGGCGGGCTGGCGCGCGCGGCGGCTTGGCTCTGTTTGATTGGCGAAACGGAGTTAAACCATAGCTCCTCCCACTATGGCTCTGGCTGCTACATTTGATCGGTGAGATGCGGTCATGTGACAGCCTCTGCTGGAAGTCTCGACAAAACATAAACAAACAGACCACGCATCGCACGGATCAATAAAAATAAAAATAAAGTAGCGAGTAATGAGCAGAATATAGCCCAATGTAACGGAGTAAAAGTACCGCTTCTTCTTCACAAATATACTCAAGTAAAAGTAAAAAGTATGCTGCATTAAAACTACTCTTACAAGTACAATTCATCCAAAAAGTTACTTGATGGAGTTTATGTGACAACAGGCGAAAAATCTTTAACAGCATTTAAATTCTGAAATCATGAATTTGCTTAAAAGTGATGTCTGTAATATGGTATTCTTTTTCTTGCTCTAGGTTCATTTCTGAAGTGTGCCAACAGCTGCAGAGACAGCCCAGCCTCTATGTGAGGATGTTCCTTGTGCTCCTCGTAGGGAAAAATTACATTATTCAGTTGACACTTGCCAATTTGAAGGTTAAATCAAAACATAATACTACTCTCAGGGAGCATGTCAACTACTATCATGGCTCTGATGTGCCATGGATATAAAGAATATATGGACATAAAGGATATAAAGATTTAATTTCTCCCTTTAGTGCTTCATTTATATACTCCCACTCAGTCCTATGAAAGAAAAATAATTATTAATAGCCTGTGTTAAACAGGAACAACTGTCATACATACCGGTACAGCTAATTTAAGAAAGAACACACAAAAGAAAGAAGGCATAAAATGAGAGAAGCAAGTAAAGGATTGTAAGCAAGAACTGGAGAGTGATAATAAAACAATTAAAGACCAAGAAAGAATTAAAGATTGAAAGATAGAGTGAAAGAATGACAGGGAAAGACACAAAATAAGCCAGTGACAGCAAGTCCACGTGTACATTAAGGAGGAGTCTGGGGAAAGGAAATGTTACATCTTCAAACTAATGTTTAAAAAGAAGGGGTTGGGATGTTCAGTATGCTCATTTTTCCATCCATCACCTTAGAGAGGGAAAGTTTAGCAGAATAACGCTGTCATGAGTCTAGACTGTTTGGTATGTTAAAGGTGGTTTTCCTGTCTCCAAATAAAGACATGGTACTGCTACTGTTGTTGGATATAAACTCACACATGCACATTATATTTTCACATTAAAAATAAGGAATTTAAATCAGTCTGCTAAAGTGGTCAGGAGTTCTGGAACTTTGCCTCACATTTGTCCAAACAATCCAGAACACAGAAAGAATTCTGAAAGAAGTTTCATTACTCCCACTTTATAAGTCTTTCTTTATGTTCCAAAAAAAACCCAAAAAACATCTGAACACCATATATAGTCAGTAAACAGAAGGCCCATTGTGTTCTGGGACACGTAGTTTTGCTACCAAAGTAGCCTGGCATTGGCTGTTATAGCCTCCTGAAACCCAAGCTTTTATCTGGAATGCATTTTAACATGTGAAATATAATGTCCCCATTTGAGGATGCAGGGTCTTAGGAGGTGATACAACCCCAATTCCCAAAAAGTTTGGACACTGTGTAAAACATAAATTAAAAACAAAATGTGAAGATTTGTAAGCCATGGAAACCCTATATTTCATTGAAAATAGTACAAAACAACATATCAAATGTTGAAACTGAGAAATGTTCTTGTTTTTTGAAAAATATATACTCATTTTAAAGTTGATGTCAGCAACACATTTCATAAAAGTTGGGATGGGGCAACAAAAGACTGAAAAAGTTGTGTAATGATAAAAAAAAAAATAAAAACCTCATTTGGTTAATTGGCAACAAATTAGTAACATGACTGGGTCTAAAAAGAGCATCCCAGAAAAGCTGAGTCTCTCAGAAGTAAAGATGGGGAGGGGTTCACCACACTGTGAAAGACTGCATGGCAAACATTGCAACAATTTAAGAATAACATTCCTCAATGTAAAATTGCAAAGAACTTGGGGATCACATCATCTATGGTACATAATATCATTAAAAGATTCAGAGAATCTGTAGGAATCTCTGTATGCAAGAGATAAGGTTGAATACTGACATTGGATGCCTGTGATCTTCAGGCCCTCAGGTGACACATGTCTGTAGTGGAACTCACTGTATTGGCTCAGGAACACTTCAGAAAACCATCGTCTGTGAACACAGTCCACAATCCACAGTCCACAAATGCAAGTTAAAACCAAATATAAACAATATCCAGAAACACCGCCACCTTCTCTGGGTCCGAGCTCTTTTATGATGGACTGAGGCAAAGTGGAAAATTGTCCCGAGGTCTGACAAATCAAAATTAGAAATTCTTTTTAGAAATCATGGACACCATGTCCTCCAGGCTAAAAAGGAGAAGGACTATCTGACTTGTTATTAGTGCACAGTTCAAAAGCCAACATCTCTGATGGTATGAGGGTGCATTAGTGCACATGACATGGGTAGCTTGTACATCTGGGAAGGCATCAGTAATGCTGAATGATACATATATATATACATGTTTCAGAACAATATGCTGCCTTCCACACAAAATCTTTTTCAAGGAAGGCCTTCTTTCTTTCAGCAAGACAATGCCAAACTGCTTTCTGCACATATTAAAACTATGGCTCTGTAGTAAAAGAGTCCGGGTGCTAAAATGGCCTGCCTGCCTGCAGTCCAGACCTGTCTCCCATTTAAAACATTTGATGCATTATGAAGCGCAAAATATGACAAAGGAGACCCCGAACTGTTGAGCAACTGAAATTGCATATCAGGCAAGAATGGGACAACATTTCTCTCTCAAAACTACAGCAACTGGTCTCAGTTCCCAAATGTTTGCAGTGTTGTTAAAAGTAGAGGTGATTCAACACAGTGGTAAACATGCCCTTGACCCCACTTTTTTGAAACAAGTTGCTGATATCAAATTCAAAATGAGCATATATTTTTCAAAAAAAACAATAAAAAATTATCAGTTTCAACATTGGATATATTGTATTTGTACTATTTTCAATGAAATATTTCCATGGTTTGCAAATCATTGCATTCTCTTTTTATTTACACTTTACATAGCATCCAAACTTTTTTGGAATTGGGGTTGTAGTGTGTAGTGTATAAAATAGCATAAAATAATTTATTCACCACATAATCTCTCTGGATACATGTGGAAATAGCACTGTCCAGAGTATATGGCATATTTACACTTATTTTTTAAAGACTTTGTTCATGCTTGTTTAATCTCTTTCACTGTGTCTTAGGGTTAGTAGCCAATCCACCTAAAAGCATGTTTTTTTGGGAAACCAAATAATCTGTAGGAATTCCATGTAGGAGTGGGCAAGATTACTCAAACTTTCTGCAGAAATTAATGGGATTGAGTGTCTATAGGAGGGCAAGACACTCAAAAATGCTCAGAATTCAGATGAGCAGAAACAGAATAAACTATAGTCAAAATTAGACTTAGAAAACCAAATGACAAGGAACAAGATCATAAACCAGAATATCAATCAAGAGGACAAAGGCTTGGCAGGTCAGAAAAAGACGTTGAATAATACTTCACATCATGTGAGTGTTAGTGTGTGGGTGATTGGAAACAGGTTTGTCTGATCAGAAATCAGGTGGCCTGTAATATTATGGTGAAGGTGTGTGTTGGGAATTGTAGTCCTGAGCAGCTAAGTTAATAGGCTGCGATGTAACTTTGCAGTTGGAGCTTCCATTTCATTTCATTTCATTTTTCATTTATTATACAGGAAAGTATTAAAAGTAACAGTGCAGTTACAGTTAAGATGGGCCTGACTCAGTTTAACAAACTAGTTTACAGCAGGTTCCTGTTCTGCAGAACACAAAACATAAAACAGTCATAACAAAAGCAGGACATTAACAAACTAAACACAAATAACTTAGACAACAATAGACATTACATACATTACATAGACTGTTACATGCAACAATCAATGAGTACAGGTATAACTGTTATAGAGGTGCAATCTGTATGCCTTTTTGAAGGCTGCAATAGATTGTAATACTCTAATATGATAAGGAATGACATTCCAAACTTTAGTAAAAGTGTAAAAAAAAAAAGGATCTCTGACCATAACTATTTCTAAAAGAAGGAACTGGTATAAGTGCTTGTGAAGCTGATCTGGTACAGGGCACTTGTCTCACATTGTGTATTGGGAGAAGTGCAGTAAATGTAGGTGACATATCTGAAAATAAAGAGCAATGGCATAACTGTTAATGAAATTCTCAAAAGTCAGGGCATTGGTATGTGTGAGTGCAATGCAGTGATGAGACCACTTAGGCTGCTGGGCCATAGAAGGTTCACGCTGCACGCTGCATGCTGCACACTACACGCTACACGCGTGTAAAGAAAAGTGGACAAACGTAGCATGACTTGCTCTGGGCCATAGAACGGCGTTCACGTTGCGCGCTGCGCGCTGCACGCTGCACACTTCACGCGTGAAGCGTGAAATGAACATGCACACTTTTTTCTAGGCGTGAAGATGGAAATTCCAGTCAATGCATGCGGTCACCGCCGCGCCAGCCAATCAGAACGGGTCTAGGGAGATAACTCTATGCTTTCAGGGGAAAACTTCAGAAAAAATATAATTGAATGGTATAATTGAAAAATAGTTCTTCATCGGGATTGTCAAGCAGATTATAGAATGTTCGGTGAAATTCACCACGGGTTTCTCTCAGAAGGAAGTGTTCTCGGCTCCAAATTCTGTTCCTTTTTCTCTTCCTCTGTCTCAGTAAAAGCAGAATGAGGCAATCGTCGTCATCCGAAGAGTCCGTATTGTTGGTTACTCGGTCAAAGTAGAACAGACGCAACACGTGAACATCCAAGCATGAAGTTTAATGGCCCAGGGTCCGGTTCTTCACGTGAACGTGTAGCGTGCAGCATGCAGCGTGCAGCGTGAACCTTCTATGGCCCAGCAGCCTTAGGTAAATTACTGTGGATCTTAAGCGCACGATAATATAAACATCCAATTGGTGCAGTAATTTCCTTAGTGATAAGTGAACATATTGAAAGACCATAAGAAATTGTTGAAAACAAAATTGCATGTAAAAAGTTTCAGAAACAGAAGATGACAAATATGGCCTTATCTTGTTATATACATATAATTTCTGGTTAAGCTTATTTGTTAGTTTAGAGATGTGGTCACGATAAGTAAGGTGTGAGTCAAGTAACACACCAAGATATTTGTAGGTCTTTGTGATGACTGGATCTTGGTTTGCAAAGGTGATGGGAGCAGTAAAAGATAACCTTTTTCTAGAGGTGTGGAAGTACAAGCATTCAGTTTTCTTTACATTAACAGTTAGATGGTTCCTCCCCAACCAGTTATGTAAGAGCTGAAGGTCAGATGATAGTTTGGTATTTATGACCTCAGGATTTGAGTCAGAGAGAAACATACACTACCGTTCAAAAGTTTGGGGTCACTTTGAAATTTCCTTATTTTTGAAAGAAAAGCACTGTTCTTTCAATGAAGATCACTTTAAACTAATCAGAAATACACTCTATACATTGCTAATGTGGTAAATGACTATTCTAGCTAAATTCTACTAAATGTCTGGTTTTTGGTGCAATATCTACATAGGTGTATAGAGGCCCATTTCCAGCAACTATCACTCCAGTGTTCTAATGGTACAATGTGTTTGCTCATTGCCTCAGAAGGCTAATGGATGATTAGAAAACCCTTGTACAATCATGTTAGCACAGCTGAAAACAGTTTAGCTCTTTAGAGAAGCTATAAAGCTGACCTTCCTTTGAGCAGATTGAGTTTCTGGAGCATCACATTTGTGGGGTCGATTAAATGCTCAAAATGGCCAAAAAAATGTCTTGATTATATTTTCTATTCATTTTACAACTTATGGTGGTAAATAAAAGTGTGACTTTTCATGGAAAACACAAAATTGTCTGGGTGACCCCAAACTTTTGAACGGTAGTGAAATTGTATCATCTGCCTACAGATGGCATTTTGAATAATTACATACCTGAGGTAAGTCATTTATATATAAAAGAAAAAGCAGTGATCCAAGAATACTCCCTTGTGGCAAACCCATTTCACAAGCTGAAGGTTGAGATGTTACACAATTAATTTTAACAGCTTGTGACCTGTTTTTCAAGTAGGATGAAAACATTTCAATTACAGCAGAAGACAAATGAAAAGAGAGAAGTTTTAGTAAAATTTCACGATTCACAGTATCAAAAGCTTTACGAAAATCAATAAAAATAGCTCCAGTGATATGGCCTTTGTTAAGAGAGTCACGTATTTGTTCAGTGAAGAACAATAAAGCCAATGTAGTTGACCGATTGGCACGAAATCCATATTGACAATCACTAAGCCAGTTGCCTGTTTCAAGATAGGAGCTTAACTGATTATATAAGGCTTTTTCAAGCAGCTTAGACATAACAGGAAGTATTGCTATTGGTCTATATTTTGAAACAAGAGTGGGGTCATCAGATTTGAAAATGGGAGTAATTTGTGCTATTTTCCAATCACAGGGGAAGATGGAGAGTCTAATGCAGACGTTAATTAGATGCTGGAAAAGAGGTATTAGGCTTTCAGCATGACTGTTTAATAAGGAGGTAGTTAGACCATAAATATCATGGGCATGAGAATTTTTTAATGAGTGTAGTAGGTTTCTCACCTGGTTTTGAGAGATCTCAGAAAAAGAGAACTGATCCGATGTTGAAGGAAAAACAGATGATAAAGCAAGAGGAGGGGCAAAATTCCAGCACTGACATGACAATATTGCTATAATGCACATGAGAAATTAGGTATTTAGCCAAAAACACAGTACAGCTCTTTTTTTTTTAACATTAATTTTCACATTTTTAGTTCAGTGACCTATGGGTGCTGTGAGACGGCTGCCTCTCCAGTAGCTCTGTAGTTTTTAGCTCTTTAAACCTCTTTTTTTCACCTTTTTTTTACTTTTCTGCTCTTCTTACAAAGACATAGTGTGTTTTACTTATATAACATGGATATTTTTAACTTTAACACGCAACCAGGAGCCAGTTTCCTCACTTATTCGAGAGAGGAGCTGCTGGCCCTGAAAACAATGGGATGAGCCAGGATATGACACCCCATCCCGGCCGAGCTGAGGAGGAAATCCAGGGGCTGCAAAGCTGGAGCTAAGCTAAAGGCTAGGCTAGCAGACAACCGGCGGCACTGCAAACCATCCATTCCCTCTGTTATCATGGGGAATGTGAACTCACTGCCGAATAAAGTCGATGAGCTTTCTGCTCTGAACAACCAGCGAATTTACCGGGAGAGCAGCTTGTTTATCTTTAGAGAGACATAGCTAACACACCTTGTACCGGATGCTAACGTGGACTTGTGGGGATACACTGCTGTGAGAGCCGACAGAGACACTAACACATGCGAGAAAAGCAAAGGTGGGGGACTCATCATTTATGTTAACAATCACTGGTGTAACCCAGGACATATCTACGTAAAGACAGTTTTATGTTGCCCGGACTTGGAGCTGCTAGCCGTTAGCCTGCGGCCATATTATCTGCCGAGGGAGTTCAGTCACGTGATCACCATCTGTGTTTACATCCCTCCGAGGGCAGACACAGCTGCTGCATGTGAGAGGATTCACTCTGTCACAGCAAGGCTGCAGACACAGCACCCTGAGGCATTTATCATTATTTCTGGGGCCTTTAATCATGCTACTTTGGACTCTACTTTGGCTGCTTTTTACCAGGCTGTGGATTGTCCAACAAGGAACAACAGGACAATTGACTTGCTGTATGCTAATGTGAGGGATGCATACAGAGCCACACCCCTCCCCCCCACTAGGGAAGTCTGACTACAACCTGGTTCTTCTACAGCTGAAGTACACCCCCCTGGTTCAAAGGCAACCTGCAACAACTAGCTCCATCAGGAGGTGGTCCCCTGAAATGGAAGATGCCCTCAGGGACTGTTATGACATCACGGACTGGGATGTGCTGCTTAGCCCACACTGTGAGGACATAGAGGGGCTGACACACTGTCTGACGGATTACCTTAACTTCTGTGCAGACGTGGTCTCCCCCACTAAGACTGTATGGTGTTACCCTAATAACAAGCCATGGGTAACACAGGAAGTCAAAGCTGTCCTCAACAGGAATCAGGCCGCCTTCAGGAGCAGGGATAGGGAGGCAATAAAAGCAGCACAGCAGGAGGTAAAACGCTGCGTGAGGGAAGCTAAGGACAGCTACAGGAGGAAGGTGGAGCAGAAGCTGAAGGAGAACAGCATGAGGGAGGTCTGGGAAGGTGTGAAAACCATCACAGGCCACAATACAAAGACCAGAGTTGTTGAGGGGACAGTGGAGAGGGCGAATGAGTTGAATGACTTTTTCAATCAGTTCAACCAGCCCACATCCCCCCCACCCTCTCCCTCACTGCAGCCATCTCTCCTTCCCTCAATACACCTCCCCCCAGTCATCACAGCAGCCCTCTCCTCCCTCACCTCAACACAGACTCCTCCATGCATTACTGCAGACCAGGTCAGAGGTCAACTGAGGAAGCTTCACCCCAGGAAAGCAGCAGGCCCGGACAAGGTGTGTCCCCGACTACTGAAGACCTGTGCTGCTGAACTGGGTGAACCACTCCAATGCATCTTCAACCTTAGCCTGCAGCTGGAGAGAGTGCCTACCCTCTGGAAGACATCATGTATCATTCCATTTCCCAAAAAGAATCGGCCCAGCGAGCTGAACGACTTCTGACCGGTGGCACTCACTTCACATCTGATGAAGATGTTGGAGCGGCTCTTCCTCAGCTTCCTCAGACCCTAGGTACAACATGCCCAGGACTGTCTGCAGTTTGCGTAACGGGCAGGTGTCGGTGTGGAAGACGCCATCCTCTACCTGCTACACCGAGCCCACTCGCATCTGGATAAGGGAAATGGCACAGTGAGGATCTTCTTCTCGGACTTCTCAAGTGCCTTCAAAACCATCCAGCCCCTATTGCTTCAGGACAAACTGAACAGGATGCGAGTGGACCCCTGCCTGGTCACCTGGATCTCCAGCTACCTCACTGACAGGCTGCAGTATGTCAGGCTGAAGGACATCACGTCTGACACTGTGATTAGCAGCACCAGAGCACCCCCGAGCACGGTGCTGGCCCCTCTTCTCTTCACCCTGTACACCACGGACTTCTGCTACAACTCAGAGCTGTGTCACATTCAGATGTTCGCCGATGACTCAGCCATCGTTGGGTGTATCAGTGATGACAGAGAGGAGGAGTATAGGAGCCTGGTGAGGGACTTTGCTGTGTGGTGCAACAGGAACCATCTGCAGCTCAACACCTCGAAGACCAAGGAGCTGGTCATTGGCTTTGGGAAGTCCAGACCAAGGTCACGACCAGTTCTGATTGAGGGAGTCGAGGTGGAGGCTGTGGATTCCTACAAGTACCTCAGGCTGTGGCTGGACAGCAAGCTGGACTGGACTTGCAACACCAAACACTTATACAGGAAGGGACAGAGCAGGCTATACTTCCTTAGGAGGCTGCGGTCCTTTAACATCTGCAGGAAACTCCTGTGGATGTTCTATCAGTCTGTGGTCGCCAGTGTCCTGTTTTACACCGTGGTGTGCTGGGGGGGGAGCACATCCAAGAAGGACACATCCAGGCTGGACAAACTGATCAGGCGGGCCGGCTCTATGGTCGGCATGAAGCTGGACTCTCTGGTGATGGTGGCAGAGAAGAGGTCTATGGACAAACTATTGAACATCATGGATGATGCCAGTCACCCTCTGCACACCGTCATCAGCAACCAGAGGAGCCTGTTCAGTGACAGAATGCTCCTTCCCAAGTGCAGGACGAACAGACTCAAAAACTCCTTTGTCCCTCATGCCATCAGACTGTATAACTCATCTCTGGGGGGGAGGAGGGGTAACAGGAGGACAGAGGACAGGAAGGGGCAGTAGCCTAGCCTAACAATAAGCAATACCGGACAATGTACAATATAAAGTGCAATATCTTTCCTACTGCCGTACCCCCCTTCTCCCCACCTTTTTCCCCCTCCTTCCCCCTCCCCCCTTCCCCATATCTTATTCTTTTTATATATTTGTATATGTAAATACTTAATTTATTTTAATTCATCTAGAAGTTTTCTCTATTTCTTTTCTCTGTTTATCTGTAATGATGCTGCTGGAATCTTAATTTCCCTGAGGGAACCCGCCCAAAGGGATCAATAAAGTTTTATCTAATCTAATCTAATCTAATCTAATCTAATCTAATCTAATCTAATCTAATCTTAGCAACAGCTCTGACTTATATCTCAGTCAGTCAGGTTGTTTGTGCTTATTTCTTTGACCTTCTCAGTTCTCTTACTGTATCTACAGATTTGGGACTACACTGACCTGCAAGGACCAAGTGGACCAATTCATACAGACTGCTCAGTCTGCTCAAGTGCCATTGGCTCCACAGCCCTTTGTGCTGCTCACACTGTCCTCATGTATAAACAATCTGAGGCCCCTTCCCCATTGTGGTGAATATTATCCTGGTTTCTGCAATCCTACCTATCATCTTCTTAGACTTAGACAACCTTTATTGTCATTCAGTATGCAACAAGTGTACACCAAATGAAATTTCATTGCAATTTGGCTCAGCACAGAAATAAATATGAAGTGTATTAAATTAAATTATGCAGCAGCAGAAATAATATAAAGTGCAATAGTATAAAGTGATCCGTGGAATTTGGAATGTTCAAGTATAAATAGAAGTTTAGAGTTTGGGTTTGGAGTTCAGCAGTCTGGTGACCTGGGGGAAAAAGCTGTTACAGAACCTGGTGGCCCTGCACCTAATGCTGCGGAACCTCTTTCCAGAGGCCAGAGGGGAGAACAGTCCATAATGAGGGTGTGAGGGGTCACTGATGATGTTTCTGGCTTGAGACATACAACACTTTGGTGCAATGTCCTGAATGGAGGGAAGAGAAGTCCCAATGATTTTCTCTGCTGTCCTCACCATTCTCCTCACATTCTTCCAGTCAGAGGCACTGCAGCCTTCACAGCACACAGAGATGCAGCTGGTTAGAACACTCTCTATGGTGCTTCTGTAGAATGTAGTGAGGATAGGCAGGGGCAGGTGGGCTCTTCTCATCCTACGCAGGAAGTGCAGATGTTGCTGTGCCTTCTTGACCAGTGACGCGGTGTTCACAGACCAGGTGAAGTTGTCTGTGATGTGCACCCCCAGGAACTTGGTGCTATTGACCACCCCCATGGCCGTGTTGTTGAGGAGGAGTGGAGCATGGCTGGGTTGTTTTTTCCTGAAGTCAACAATAATCCCTTTAGTTTTGTCCACGTTCAGGATCAGGTTGTTTTCCCTGCACCAGCCCACCAACTGCTCCACCCTCTCTCTATAGGCCAGGTCGTTATCATCCCTGATGAGGCCCACCACTGTTGTGTCGTCTGCAAACTTCACAATGTGGTTGCTGGTAGCTCTGGGGACACAGTTGTGTGTCATCAGAGTGAACAGCAGAGGGCTCAGGACACAGCCCTGAGGGGAGCCTGTGCTGAGGGTGATGACACTGGAGGTGTTCTGTCCGACCCACACTGACTGTGGTCTTTCAGTGAGAACATCCAGCGGCCAGTTGCATAGGGGGGTGCTGAAGCCCAGGGGACCCAGTTTGTTCACCAGATGCTGTGGAATGATAGTATTGAATGCTGAACTGAAGTCCAGGAACAGCATCCACACATGAGTGTTCTTCTCTTCCAGGTGTGCAAGGCTCAGGTGAAGAGCAGAAGAGATGGCGGCTTCAGTGGAGCAGTTTGGCGGGTAGGCAAACTGGAAGGGGTCAAATGTGAGAGGGAGCTTGGAGGTGATGTACTCCTTTACCAGCCTCTCAAAGCACTTCATCATAATGGGAGTCAGTGCGACAGGCTGGTAGTCATTGAGTGATGTGATATGAGGGTTTTTTGGCACTGGGATGATGGTGGCAGACTTGAAAGATGATGGGACTTTGTCTTGATCCAGTGAGGTGTTGAAGATGTCTGTTAGAACGTGAGCCAGCTGGTCTGCACATTCCCTGAGCACCCGACCAGGAATATTATCGGGGCCCAGGGCCTTTCATGTGTTGACTCTCCTCAGAGTCCTCCGCACCTCTGCTGTATCAAGACAAAGTGCCTTTTCATCTTGATGAGGAACAGCTTTCATTGCAGGAGTGTTATTTAGTGCCTCAAACCTCCCAAAGAAGTTATTGAGTTTATTTAGGAAGTCCACATCATCATCACACTCAGGAGGGGCTATCCTGTAGTTTGTGATAGCCCGTATGCCTTTCCACATAGCCCTGGTGTTGGTAGTGTCATGGAAAAAGTCCTGGATTTTTTGACTATGAGCACGCTTTGCTAATCTGATGGCATGGTTCAAATGAGCTCTCACTGTTCTCAGTGCCTTCTCATCACCAGACTTGAAGGCTAAGTTCCGTGCCTTTAGCATTCTAAGTTCACCATGACTGACACTGGTCTTGTATTATGAATGATGGCTGGGAGACAGGATTCAGTATTTTCAGGAGCATGACTCTGTCTTTTCTGGATGGTATAAATACGTCTCAATATCTCTGCCATGACTGAGGCATTGATTGTTGACTTAGCATGATGTGAGTTTGAACTTTGTTGAAGGACATTCATTTTGCTGTTTATTCATTAGTCACCATTCTTGTACTCATTCAGTCAGGACTTTGTAGAATTTTGTGGGATGAATTTCCTTTTGCCTGGAGTAATTGAGCACTGTTATAACACTGAAGCTTTGTTTTATAACTGCTTCAGATGCATACATATGTTGAGCAACTGAACATATGTATATGCATCTGAAGCAGATGCGATAGAACGTATTACAATATGTTCTATCCTAATATTTTCTTCCTAAAAATGCATTTATTTCTCCCCTTATTAAAATACATAGCACTAGACAATGTCCCACAGTTTGGCTATAAACTCTCTGACAAATTTGCCAGTTTCACAAGGCCTTCATCAAGTCTATTTTCTTTATAGCATGCTGTGGACAATTTTGCTGTGAGCCCTTTATACATGCATCCTTTAATTGCATTTTGTCTGCTTGGTTTTGGACAGGTAGGATTGTAGGGCACTGTGCATCATATATACAGCTTTGACTGTCCTATACAATGATGCCACCCACTGTCAGAGTGCAGGCACTTACAGATGTAAATGAAGAGGAGAGCGGGGAAACAGACTGTCAACGAAGCCAAAACGATAGACAAGAATCGAGGTCAGGAAACAAGCGAGGGTCAGTCGATCAGCAAACAACGTACAGGAGACGAGACAAAGAGCGTAAACGAAGGAAGGCTAGAAAATGTCAGAAACTAGAGAGGCAGATAGAGAAATACAAGGCTTGGTATGAACTGGGTAGATACAGAACAATACTTCGTGTTGGAGTGGAGTGAGAGAATGGTTTATACAGAAGAGGGGCTAATTGAGGAAATGAGTGTCAGCTGTAGTTAATATTCGGGAGACAGAGGGCGCTGTGAGTCTTGGGGATTGTAGTCTTGAATGTCCATGTTTGTAGTTCAAGTGTCAACAGCAGGTTTACTGACACCCACCTAACATTAAAGATTTGCCCTCTTTGTCTCATATCTAATAAATTAGTATCTAATTACCATTAGTCTCCCAAACATCAAAGAGAACTTGAAACACCAGTATCTTGATGAGATACTAGTTAATTTGTATCTAATTAATTAGTATCTAATTGACATGTTAGTGTTTCAAGGTCTCTTTGATGTTTGGGAGACTAATGGTAAAGGCAATATAATTTGCCCATAAAACTAGTAAAATAATTTATTTAGTGCAAGTCTTCACAGCATCCCCAAATGACAGCTCAAGTGTATGACTAAAATTAAAATGCCAATCAGTTTGACAAAGGTTTTGCTTTTTCAGTGCTATGAAAACTCCAGACATTTTCCAAAGTGTTACTAAGGCGCCATGTGAACAAAATCCAAGAAGTCATCCCTTAAAGGAGATACGCAGAACCTTTATTTTTAAATACATTTCTGAGTGGATAGTATCTCCATCCCTGACTCTTGTATGCTGCATAAATGGTAATAAAAATATATATTTTTGAGAGTTAAAATCGACAGCAAAGGTGGCATTCGAGCTGCCCCGCTGAGCCAGCCAGCCCTGAGTGCATGACATCACAGCAGGAGCCAGATTTAAGGCTGAGGCCTTTGACAGCTATTGAGGTATTTCACCTGACGTCACAGGGTCACGTGACGCCCCGGTGTCCGCCATTTTGGATGGCAAGCTAGCTAATGTCAACATCATAGTACCTAGTATGTTGCTGTAGCAACGTTTATGTTCAGTCATTTGGATGACTGTTAAAACCTTTCAGTCTCAAGTTTTTCCTTTACTGTATTTACTAGTTTACTGAGCCAGCCAGCCCCGGAGCGCTAGCAAGCGCCGGCCAGCCCCGGAGCGCTAGCTAGCCCCAGCCAGCCCCGGAGCGCTAGCTAGCCCCGGCCAGCCCCGGAGCGCTAGCTAGCGCCGGCCAGCCCCGGCGCGCTAGCTAGCGCCGGCCAGCCCCGGAGCGCTAGCTAGCGCCGGCCAGCCCCGGAGCGCAAGCTAGCGCCGGCCAGCCCCGGAGCGCTAGCTAGCACCGGCCAGCCCCGGAGCGCTAGCTAGCTCTGGCCAGCCCCGGAGCGCTAGCTAGCCCCGGCCAGCCCCGGAGCGCTAGCTAGCTAGCCCGCCCCGGCCAGCCCCGGAGCGCGCTCAGTAAACTAGTAAATACAGTAAAGGAAAAACTTATAACGGGCCATGTCTCAACAGACTAAGAAGTTATTTCAATGACATTTAATAACATTTTATTTATCCTGAGGACCGAAAGTAAATGAAAATGTGAACAAATCTTAGCTGTCAGTGAACAGTCCTGGTGGAAGCAGGTAAACGTCATTCTCTAAGCCTGCTAACCTCAATTTTTGCAAATACCTCTCCCTCTGCTCGCCCTGTAAATGCCCTACGTCACTGGATAGTGAAGGTGTTTTCTGCATCTTGCTCCTTTTTCTTTTATGTTTTTCGTTTGTCGCCTTCCTCGCATTCAAACTGATTCGAGCCGTGCCGTCCAAAATGGCAGCATCACATGACTTGGTCACGTGAGTGAAATACCTCAATAGACCAAAGCCAGACTCGGCAGGCAAGAGTGGTTGCAATGGCCTCTTCGTTCAGATTTATTGGAGATTCTTCAGATTCCTCAGATAGTAATACATCTGACTGTGATAGTCCTGAAATTGGAGTGTGTATACATGCGACTGCTATACACATAGAACCATATCAGTTCAAACCATCGGAAAATGAATCTGATAGTAACACGTCGGCCACAGAGGCCCCCACCTTACGAAATAAAGCCAGAGAACAAAACCGTCGAGAGAATTGGATGGAATTGAACTGACAGTCTTATGTGACTCTCAATAAAACAGGATAGGCATTATAACTTATGCAACACACATGTACATGCATGCATTTTCACTGATAAAATGTAAAAGGCTAATTAAATAATCAGATGAACTGAGACAATCACATTCTGAAGCAAATTAAACAATCTTATACCAGTAACTTAAATACACAATACAAGTTATATGTATTAATCTAAATGCACTGTGTTGGGGACCACTGTTACACTCCCCTGACTTTTCTCTCCCCTTTATTTTGCAGAAGGACACATCGGACAGAGGGCTGGGGGCAGTTCTGTCCCAGGAGGTGGAGGGGGAGGAATGTCCCCTGCTGTACATCAGCCCGAAAGCTGTCGGTGCGCGAGGGCAGGTACAGCACAATAGAAAAGGAATGCCTCGCCATCAAGTAGGTGGTCCTCGCCCTCTGCTACTACCTGCTGGGGTGCCCTTTCACCCTCTGTTCGGACCACGCGCCCCTGCAGTGGCTCCACCGCATGAAGGATGCCAATGCGCGGATCACCTGTTGGTATCTGGCACTCCAGCCGTTTATGTTCGAGGTGGTCCACAGGCTGGGGGCGCAGATGGTCATGGCGGATTTCCTCTCCCGTCAATGGGGGGGGAGTCGGCTACAGGCCGGATGGCTCCCCGGCCTGAGTTGGGCGGTGGGGGTATGTGGCAGCGGGGGCATGGTCAAGCATTGGTCTGTGAATGGAGGGCGGAGTCAGGTAAGATAAGTGGTAGAATCACTGCACCTGATGGGAATTAACCTGTGTTTGTGTCTTCCCCAGTGACTGCGCCCTATAAGAGGAGAGGGAGAGCAGAGAAAGGGAGCTCTCCCCCAACCCGAACACTGGTGTGCGTGCATGTGTGGCTGGGAGAGTGAATGTTGAATGCTGAAAAGCGAGAAAATAAAGAATTTTATAAGAACTCAGTTCTGGCCTGCCGTGCTTCTGTGCTCCACCCACCTGCTCAGATTTACAATCATGCTAATTCAATAGGTCAGGGATTAAGAACATTCAAGCCCTATTGAAGGAAGGTACAGTGCAACATGTATGAAAACAGGAGAATTTCCTTCCACCACCTGAGTGCCAGGACAGAGAAGAGTCTTGATGCCTTTTTTTGGATGTTGAGAGATGGTGGGTCCAGTTGAGCTGTACTAGAGTTTTGAAACGAACATGGTGCAGTGTGATAAATTCTGACCCCACAGAACTTGATCAGGCAACTTAATGCCTGATCATCATTCTGCTAAACTCTAAATAATGTAGCCCCACTTAAAAGAAAACAAACAATAGGGAACAGGTTCCATTCTGGTTCTTGCACCAAATCTTTAACCATTCAGGGCATTTGGACCAAAAAATAAATTGGTTCAGAGCTTGAAAAATTGGTTGCCAGTTGGAACCAAAAGATAGTTGTTCTTTCCAGTGCAAAGTGTGACATCAGTGTGCATGGAGAGGATGCAGCAATGGAGAATGCAGAGGAAAAGGTTATATCTTCAAGAAAATGGAATGAAAAAAGTTTCTTTGCAATGACAGAACAAAAGCTCGCAATCAGTGGTAATCAATGCACTTGGCCATTTTGCTACTACTGTTTACTTCCATTGTGCATTCTGCAACACCCTTCATTCATGACACATCCTTGATTACAAGGGTTCCACTCAAAACAGGTAGAAATGTGGACTGGTTTGCTAGATGGCACTTACTGGAAACAGCACTTTCCCCTCCCTCTCTATCCATGGCTGAAGTGCCCTTGAACAAGGCACCTAACCCCCAACTGCTCCCTGGGCACTGTCGCATAGCTGCCTACAGCTCTGGGTATATATTTGTGCTCATTGCTCACTTGAGTGTGTGTGTTCACTGCTTCATATAGGTTAAATGCAGAGGAGGAATTTCACTGTGCTCTAATGCAAATGTGACAAAATAATGGTTTCTTCTAAAATGCTGAATTCTCTAGTTTGGTGTTCCACAAAGCTCTGTTCTATGCCTGCTACTCTTTTCTCTATACCCATATATGCTACCCCTGAATACAACTATTTGTAAACATGGTATTAGCTTTCACTGTTATGCTCATGGCACACAGTTACATGTTTCAGCAAAATCAGACAAGAGACACCAGCTTAATAAAGTTGAGGAATGGACATGACACACTGGATTCTGAGTAACTTCTTCCTACTTAATTCTGACAAGACAGAAGTACTTCTACTAGGACCACAGCCAGCTACAAGCAAGCTTTCTGATCACATAGCATTTCTGAATGGCTTTCAGTTGCATCATGCATAGCAGTAAAAGACCTTGTGATTATTGACTCCAGTCTCTCATTTGAAGCTCCTGTAGATAATATTAACAGGATGGCCTTCTTTCATCTCAGAACTATTGCTAAAAGAAGAAATATAATGTCACTACATGATGAATAAAAACTAGTTCATGTTTTTGTTATCTCCAGGTTAAACTACTGTGATGCCTTCTGTCTGGTTGTTGCAGTAGGTGCATAACCAATCTCCAGTTAGTCCAGAATGGAGCAGACAGACCCAGATCCTTACTATCATAAAAATATATGATGTCTTCCCTATTTTATCCACACTGCATTGGCTCCCAGTAAATTTTTACATTGATTTTTAAAATACTCAATGTATTTTAGTGGTTTGAAAGCACTAGATAGTCTCGTGCCACAGTACCTGAGCAAATTTGGCCTTTTATGATCTTCCATGCCTCTATCTATCTGGCATATCACTGCAGTGACATGGCCTCTCTGACGGCTTCAGCCATCAAGGTCTCTAGGGAAGAATTACTGTAGTAGCTTCCCATTGCCTTCTACTGGATTATTATAGAGGTTTTCTCCTCTCAGTCATTCACACACACCTATGGACAATTTAGAGTAGCCAGTTAACCTAACCTGCATGTCTTTGGACTGTGTGGGGAAACCAGAGCACCCAGAGGAAACCCACACAGACACAGGGAGAACATGCAAACTCCACACAGAAAAGCCCCCATCAGCCACTGGACTCAAACCCAGGAACTTCTTGCTGTGAGGCAACAGTGCTAACCAACTGCACCACCATGCCGCCCTGCCATGCCTGCTTTGATCAAAAGGTGCAGACTCTTTGCTGGTGCCTCAAATGAGACCATCAGTGATGGTGTAGCTCACTCTGGCTCCATGAGAAATCAAATCTGGGTAGAAGTTATATGCACCCTAGGTACCCCTACCTTCATGTCAGAAAGAATCAAAATTGGTGAAGAATTGAGGGAGAAGAAGCAATTTGTATGGAAACTGCTCATTAGTGCTTAATTACTCCATATCTTCATTATTAATTGCAATTATGTACATTTGGGTAGATGCTATATGCACCCCAGGCAGACCTACCTTCCTGCCAAAAAAAATAAAAATCATTGAACAACTGACAGAGAAGAAGTGATTTTCGTGAAATGTGGACAAGGTCAGACAGACGATGGATGACAGACGATGGACAACACATGATGGCATAAGCTCATTGCCTGTCAGCTGAATGAGCTAATAATGAAGGCAAGGGGCAGATTCCTCTTACAAAGTTCCCAGTAATGGAACAACCTTCCAATTAGTGTCCAGGACTCAGACACAGTTTCAGTCCTTACATCTTGGCTGAAAACCTATTTGTTTAGTCAAA
The DNA here is from genome assembly GCF_027579695.1 of Neoarius graeffei. Lineage (NCBI taxonomy): Eukaryota > Metazoa > Chordata > Actinopteri > Siluriformes > Ariidae > Neoarius > Neoarius graeffei. Next base: position 27,939,497 of record NC_083580.1, on the reverse strand, counting down.
CCTTTTGTTAATTGCTTTATGGTGCAGATTTGGAGGGCCTTTGGGCATAGAATATTTTTGGTAAACTGGGATATTTGGATGTGGTTGCCCCCCAATCTCACAGGTTCACTCAGGTTTGTTGATGGTGGAGTTACTGGCCACTTTATGTACTAGGGCACCCATGTAACTCATGTCTGTGTTACGTTCCAGCTCTCCTTTTTTTAGTTATGCTGTCATAACTTCTCTTGCTGTAGTTGCTGATTTCATTCTACACACAATGTACATCTTCTTAAACCATCACAATATAAGAGCATACCTTCTAAGCTGTGTTCATTTTCTCTCTCTCTCTCTCTCTCTCTCTCTCACTCTCTCTCTGTCTCTCTATCTCTTCCCTTCAAGTTACAAATGTAACTCATGAAATGTCAGTGATCCTGACTCCTTATGCCCTCCCAACCTGCCTGATTCCTCCTGGTGCCCTGCTTCTATTCAGAGCCTCATTCACCTGAAAATCACTCACTGCTGCTGAAGATGACCCTGCATGGATAGCCTACAGATTCCTTGGGTTTACTGTGGATGGCACCATGCATACACCTTATAGATGGCTGTGGACTTTCTTCCTTGGATAGTCTAAAGACAGCAATTTCTAAGAACAGTCACACATAAGTCTCAATCACTGAATAGTTGATACTTCAGTTTGAGTCAAAAGATCTGAAGTTAAAACTCTAATGATGCTCATATTCAAGTTCCTTTTAACACAGCACTGCTCAAGTTTATAGTATACAGTTATACAAGTGAAATGATTTTATATCAGTGTCACCTAGATGAGGGTGGTTCTCTTGTGAATCTATTTCCGCTCAAGGTTTCTTCCTCTTGTCATCTTAGGGAGTTTTTTTCTTGCCACCATCATGTCTGGCTGGCTCATGAGGGATATGATTATTTAAATATAAATTTTATATCCATATTTCTGTAAAGCTGCCTTGAGACACTGTCCATTGTTATAGTGCGATATAAATTCTTCTTCTTCTTCTTTTGGCTGCTCCCGATTAGGGGTCGCCACAGCGGATCTTTCGTCTCCATTGCTTCCGCATCCTTCTCTACCACACCTGCCACTTTCATGTCCTCTCTCACCACATCTATGTATCTCCTCTTTGGCCATCCTCATTTTCATTTGCCTGGCAGCTCCATCCTCAACATTCTCCTTCCCACATGCTCTGCATCTCTTCTCAGGATGTGCTCATACCATTTCAGTCTCATCTCTCTTAGCTTAATTCCCAAGCTCTCCACATGTGCTGTCCCTCTGATGTGCTCATTCCTTATCCTGTCCAACCTTGTCACTCCCATCACAAACCTTAACATCCTCAACTCTGCCACCTCCAACTTTGCCTCCTGTCTCTTCGTTAAGGGTACAGTCTCCAACCCATACATCACAGCTGGTCTCACTACTGTCTTATACATCTTACCTTCCACTTTTGCTGGGACTTTCCTATCACAAATGACTCCCGAAATCCTTCTCCAACTGCTCCACCCTGCCTGCACTCTCTTTCTCACCTCACTATCGCAGCCCCCATTTTCCTGCACAGTTGACCCCAGGTACTTGAATTCACCAACTTTCTTTACATCTAGTCCTTGCATCTTCACTACACTCTCATCCCTATTCTCATTGATGCACATGTATTTATTCTGTTTTACTATTGCTCACCTTCATTCCTCTTCATTCCAATGCATACCTCCATCTCTCCAAACCCAACTCAACCTCCTTTCTACTTTCACCACATATCACAATATTATCTGCAAACATCATGTTCCATGGTGACTCTTGCCTCACTTTGTCTGTCAAGCTATCCATCACTATGGCAAACAAAAAAGGACTCAAAGCAGATCCTTGATGGACTCCCACCTCCACCTTGAACCATTCAGTTGTTCCAACTGCACACCTCACTGCTGTTTCACTGTTCTCATACATGTCTTGCACCACTCTAATATACTTCTCATTCACTCCACTCTTTCTCATACAATACCATAACTCATCTCTCGGCACTCTATCGTATGCCTTCTCCAGGTCTACAAACACACAATGTAGCTTTCTCTGGCCTTCTCTGTACTTCTCCATTAATATTCTTAAAGCAAAAATTGCATCCGACATGCTCTTCCTTGGCATAAACCCATACTGCTGTTCACAGATTGCTACCTGTCTTCTCAATCTTGCCTCCAATACCCTAGCTTCATGGTGTGGCTCATCAATTTTATTCCTCTGTAATTACTGCAGCTCTGTACATCTCCCTTATTCTTGTATATTGGGACTAGCACACTCTTTCTCCATTAATTTGGCATTTTCTCATTCTCTAGGATCTTATTAAACAATCTTGTTAGGAACGCCACAGCCGTCTCACCCAAACATCTCCAAGCCTCAATCGAGATACCATCTGGTCCAACTGCTTTCCCAGTCTTCATTTTCATGGCTGCCCTCACCTCATCCTTACTAACCAACTCTGCTTCCTGATTTGCTCTCTCCAATGAATCTGACCTTTTCTCTCTTGGATTCTCCTCATTTAATAAATCCTCAAAGTACTCTTTCCACCTTCTTAATACACTCTCTTTGTTTGTCAGCACATTTCCATTTACATCTGTCATCACTCTTACCTGTTGTACATCCCTCGCTTCCCTGTTTCTCTGCCTAGCTAGTCTGTACAGGTCTTTCTCTCCTTCTTTGGTCTCCAGTCTTTCATACAACTCCTGGTATGCATCTGCTTTCGCCTTCGCTACTGCTCTTTTTGCCTTCTATCTCGTCTCTCTGTATAACCGCCTGCTTTCTTTGTCTCTCTGATCGTCCCAATTCTTCTTTGCTAGCCTCTTCTCTTTTATAATTTCCTGCACTTCTTTGTTCCACCACCATGTCTCCTTGTCTTCCTTCCTCCTTCCCGATGACCACCCTAGCACCTTCCTTGCTGCCTCTCTTACTAGTACAGCAGTAGTATTCCAATCTTCTGGCAGACTTCCATGACCACTCAATGCTCGTCTCATTTCTTCCCTAAACTCCTTCTGATGTTCAACCTCTTTTAGTTTCCACCACTTAATCTTTGGCTCCACTATTTCACACTTCCTCTTTTTCACTTTCAAGCTCATCCTGCACACAACCACTTGATGTTGTCTAGCTACACTCTCCCCTGCCATCACTTTACAGTCTCCAATCTCCTTCAGGTTACCCCTTCTGCAGAGTATGTAGTCCACCTGTGTAGATCTTCCTCCACTCTTAAACGTCACCCTGTGCTGCTCTTTCTTCTCAAAGTATGTATTGACTATTGCCAAATTCACCCTCTTCGAAAAATCAACCACCATTTGCCCTTTCACATTTCTCTCTCTTACACCATATCTGCCCATCATGTCCTCATCTCCTCTGTTTCCCTCACCAACATGTCCATTGAAATCTGTTCCTATCAGCACGCGCTCCTCCCTCGGTATACTTTCTACCACTTCATCCATCTTTTCCCAGAAAGACTCTTTCTCTTCATTCTCACATCCAACCTGTAGGGCATATGCACATATAACATTGATTACCACTCCTTGAATCTCCAACTTCATGCCTATCATTCTATCTGACACCCTCTTCACATCAATCATACTGTTGACCAACTCTCCCCTCAAAACAATACCAACACCATTTCTCTTTCCATCGACTCCATAATAAAACAACTTGCATCCATCGCCAATGTTCTTGGCCTTGCTTCCTTTCCACCTCGTCTCCTGCACACACAAAATGTCCAACTTCCTTCTTTCCATCATACCTGCTAACTCTCTCGCTCTGCCAATGTTCCCACATTCAGTGTTCCTATCCCCAATTCCAAGCTCTTTCCCTTCCATCTTTCACGCTTTCTCCTAACACGCCTCCCCCCTCTCTTTCTCCTTCTCTGTTTTGGCACAACAGTAGCACCGGCAGTACCAGAGGCGGTCATTGTTAACCCGGGCCCCAACCGATCCAGTATGGTATTTCTCTTTTCATTCCGCATGTTAGATTTGGCACAGTTTTACGCCAGATGCCCTTCCTGACACAACCCTTTCCAATTTATTCGGGCTTGGGACCGGCGCCAAGAGTACGCTTATGCACCCCCAGTGGCTGGATTATATAAATATAGTACGATATATAAATATAGTGTGATATTAATAAAATTTGAATAAAATTAAGTGAATTGATAAGTGGGGTTGGTCTGTTTTTAGCTTCACTAAAATCAGTGTTTTAAATCTGATGCAGGTAGTTACAGGAAACCACTGGAGGGAACACAGCAGTGGGGTGGTGTGAGAGAACTAAGGGAGGTTGAAAACAAGATTTGCAGCTGCATTTTGGATCAGTTGTAAGGGTTAGATAGAATACAGAAGCAGACCTGCCAGGAGCAAGTTGCAGGAGTCTTATCTCAAGACCAGATATGCACCTGTGTGGCTTCTGTGGACAAGAACGGCTGGATCTTTCTGATGTTGTACAGGAGAAATCTGCATGACAATGTCTGTTAGCAATGTGAGGCAAGAAGATCTGATTATTTAAATATAAATTTTATATCCATATTTCTGTAAAGGTGCTTTGAGACACTGTCCATTGTTATAATGTTATAGTTTTTTGCAAACTGAGCATCTCAGATACTCAGTTGAAGAATGTGTTTCATCAATTTGAATTGATTTATTGCTGGCAGTCAAACTAGCATTTCCTTTAATATGGAGTTGATTATTTCTGCACAGGATACAGGATCAATGGTGTGCTACTCACACTATTGACAGTGTGAGTAGCACACCTTTTTTTGGCAAATCTACAATATTCCTTGGTCTGTGGCATGAACTCTCTCTCACTCTGTGTGCTGTGCTGAACACCTTATGCAGCCTGCTTCCTAGTGCCTCCTTCCGGGTTTGCAATGCTGAACTGCACAGCCAGACTCCAGTTCCTGGGATACACTGTGGGTAGTTACACACAGCTGTTCCACATTCTGGCTCATTACAAATGCCATATATAAGGACTTGCACACATGAACTAACATTGTGAAGTATTAGCTCTGTGCCATGAAAGTACCAGTGTATTACCAAACCTTTGTTTTTTGTGTGTTCTTCTGATTTTTTACTCTGATTCATTCCTTGGTTTTTGTATTCTGTTTTTTTGCTCTGGATACATTGTTTGATGATCACCTAAACCTTGCCTGTTTTGGACTTTGAAACTGTGTGTTGCCATTTGTATTTGTTTGCTGGACTTTTTAATAAACTCTTCCTGCACTTGTATCCTGCTTCCAACCTGCTCTTTCATGACAGAATACTTTGCCGATCATGGATACAGCAGGACACAGGGAACAGCAATACACCAACATCAGCTTGCCAACGTGCTTCCTGCAGTGCTAGTGGGTTGATGTCCCTGCCCACTATGATGGCATAGACCAGAATAGAGTCCTTCTCCAATGTAAGTTCTTTCATGAGAGCCTAGTAGAACCCAAGTTTCCAGAGAGCGTGTGGGTCTGGTTCATGATCTTATGGCTTATGGGACCAGCACATCAGTGTGCCAACCACCTTGTCACTGTGGAACACCCTTGCATGAGACACTTCACAATGTTCAGGGGTATACTGAAGTGGTGGTTTCAGGGCCTTAGAAAGCCCCTGATTTTTTTTTTTTCTTCCATACCAGAGTTCCCTCCAGAGGCTTACAGTGCAGCCTCCATGCCAGAGCATCCTCCAGTGGTCAACAAGGTGACCAACAGGGAGGCTTTTGCTCCAGAGCCCTTGCCAGTGGGTGACAAGGTGGCTGAAAGGGAGGCCTTCACTCCAGGGTTCCTTCGAGAAGCCAACATCATGGCTGACAGGAAGGCTTTTGCTCCAGAGCTCCTTCCAGAGGTCAACTGGGTGGCCTGCACTCCTGTACTTGCTCCTTTGCCTGGCTTCGAAGATGACTTTGTCATTCTGCCTCCTGATTTCAGGAAAAAGAGATCTTTGCTCCACCTCCTGACTTCAGGGAGGAAGAGATCTTCTTTTCACATCCTGGATTTAAGGATGAGGTCAATCTGCTTTCTTACTGTGGGGAAGAGATCCTTCCTGCACCTCTAGGCTTTGAAGATGGTGGGGATGATGCCATCACTCTGCCAGCTAAACCATGTGGGAGTGACATACTCATGCCTGAGTCCTTGCCTGACTCCCTGACTATGCCCGAGCCCATGCTTAACCCCATGTCCATGTTTGAACTGCACAGCCAGACTCCAGTTCCCAGAATGCACTGCAGGTCCATGCACACACCACTGTTCCATATTCCAGCTCATTACAAACTCCTTATATGTGGACTCACACACATGGCACTAAAATTTGTGAAGTATTAGCTCTGTCTTACAAAAGTACCAGTGTATTACCAAGCCTTTGTTTTTTTGTGTATTCTTTTGGTTTTTCATTCTTTGGTAGCCAGGATTCTTTGGTAGTAAATAATAATGACTACAGGGAAATGCACTATTCATTTGTTCTTTGTTACCTATGGAACAATGGAATGGTGTTACCATTTGTAGGCAGTGTCATTAGTTCATATTGGATTCAAAATGAGCATGAATGGGTGTCATGAGTTATGGACTCCTTTTCAAATGTGTTTGTTATTACAGAGGTGGTCTCTAGACTTCAAAATTTTGGGTGACTACCAACCTTCAAGGCGGCAAGGTGGTGTGGTGGTTAGTACTGTTGCCTCACAGATAGAAGGTTCTGGGTTCGAACCCAATGGCTGACGAGGGCCTTTCTGTGTGGAGTTTGCATGCTCTCCCCGTGTCTGCATGGGTTTCCTCTGGGTGCTCCGGTTTCCCCCCAAAGGCATAAAGGTTAGGTTAATTGGTGGCTCTAAATTGACCATAGGTGTGAATATGCTTGGAGAGGAGATGGGCCCCACCAAGCAATCCAAGCCCAGAGAAAAGACATGAGAGATGAGTGACTATTGCTACGTTCACACTGCAAGGTTTAATGCTCAATTCCGATTTTTTTGTGAAATCCGATTTTTTTGTGAGGTCGTTCACATTAACAAATATATGCGACTTGTATGTGATCCTCAGTATGAACGAAAAGCGACCTAAAAGTGTTCCGCATGCGCATTGCAGGATACGACGACGTCACACGCAGTGAGCATGGCCAGTGTTTACGGAAGTAAAACCGCCCGGTTGCGGTATGACCCATCCAATCTAGCTTGAATAGCTGCATCCCCCCAAATGGAAATCAGCTCCCTAACCTCTGCGTCCTTCCATTGAGAAGATTCAGAACCTTCACAGCCCGAAGCGTCCCTCGCATTGATGTCATGCGCAGGGGCGCAGATACGTTTTTTGAACTGGGGGGGACAAAGCTGCCAGCAAACCAACCCCAACCCCCGATATGCCTGTCAAACTTGTTGTGGGTTACCATAGCAACCAAGCTCGAGCTCGCAACCTGTGCAGTCTGCGCAGCTCAACCAACCGAATATCAGTTGTTTTATGTGAGTTGTTGCAACTATGTATACACTGCTGTGCACCTCAATAAACCGAATGGTAATTAGTCTTTTGATTTTTCCGTGAGGTTTGCCTTATGCAAAGAAAGACAGCATAGACGTTTTTTCCTCCCTATAAGTGGGGGGGACCGAGCGAGGTGAATTTAAATCTGGGTGGGACGAGTCCCCCCCTCTATCTGCGCCCGTGGTCATGCGCCATGTTGTTGTAACTTTTTTTGAGAGACCCGCCGCCTACTTCAGCGCAGAATAGTGACGTTTGTGGCTTGTTGATGACGTGTAAGTCGGATGAATGCGACCTGGCGGTTCAGACTGAAGTCGCATATGAAAAGAGCGGATAGGAATCGGAATTAGGACCACATATCCAAACGGCCTGGGTCGGATTTGAAAAAATCGGATCTGTGTCGTTCATATTGTCAATAAAAGATCGGATACAGGTCACATATGGGCGAAAAGATCGGATTTGAGTCACTTCAGCCTGCAGTGTGAACGTAGCCTAAGTCAGCATCTCTCATGCCTCCCTACGACCGCAATACAGTTACAGGAATGAACAGAACAGAACCAGCCTTCACAGACGTGAAGAAATGGATAGCATGTTTAACATGAAAAAAATAAATCTGAAAAATGTCATGTCCTATTGCCTTGTAATGAAACAATATGTTGTAAAGATTAAAACCCTACATATGACAAAATGCATGTTTGAAAAGCGTGATGGGTTTGAGCTTAAAGGGTCCACAAAACTGATGTGTATGATTCACTTCAACAGTCAAGCAAAAGTAACACTTTTGCCCTTTCATTCTCACTCTCTATCTCTCTCTCCCTCTCTTTAATTAGCAATAGCCAGTGAGGGAGTGTGGAGAGAAGAGTGCAGGTAGAGATGGTTGAGTAGAGGTTAAAGTGAAAATTTATAGTTTATACAAACATCAAGCACTTATCCTTCAGGCACACATACATATACAAACTCACACTTCAGAGACTTCATTTCTAAGGTTCATTTAAAAAAAAAAAGAAAGAAAAACAGTAAATTGTGACAGTTCCTGATGACTGTCTTTTGGCTGAAAATTTTTTTAAGTATACTTGACTTCCCTCATATACACACACTACCATACACACACAGTCTCAGCATATAATTTTTACCATGACTCACACGCATGTGGAGATGATGTAATCTTGTTGGCTGTCCTATGGAGTATGAGCCATGTTTTTGGTTTAGTGAGGAAGATGGATAACAGATTGTGCTGTTAGAACATTGTACTAAAACCCTGGAGACCCTCAACACCCTCCTCCCCCCCCACCCCCCTTCCCCAGTTGTCCTCCCCAGTTGTTCCAGTGTAACTGAATTAATTTGATAACCAACTGCTGAGCTGAATCAAAAACAATCTGTGTAATGCTTCATCCCACCAGTGTCCTGGTCTTGTTTAAACTTACAAGGAGACAAAGGTAAGTGTGCTCATGCATGTGTTTTTATTTTAAACTTTAAACTACTTTCCTCTTAAATTTAAATTTTTATTTCTTATGCAACATAAATAATTAATCCTCAGGAGGGCAGCAAGGATTTTACTTCTACACACACACACACACACACACACACACACACACCAAATTCTGGATAGTATTCTAAATCTACTTGGATTTCAGGGATGTTTAGACACCAAAATCAGAGGAAGACATTACTGGTGATGTCATGGATATTGGGAATATTAACAGCACTAACATGAAGTCCAGGCATAGACAACATATGACTTGTGTTACAACAGGGAACATTCTGAAACACTAAGTATGGTCTCTGAATCCCATATCCAATAAATGCTAGAAAGGAAAAAGTGCTGTATGCAATGATAAAACACAATAAAATAGAAAACCTTTGAAAAATATGACAATAATGCAAATTCCAGTTTCAAAAAAGTAATAAATAAATAAAATAATACACTCCCTGTAGCTGTTTTGCTGCAAATTAATTTGTAAACAATTGGTGATAACATGGATAAACAGAGTGAAATTCCCTTTTTGCCAAAAAAATGGAAAAAACGATGCAAGGGACATGAAATTAAGACTCAGATTACATAAAATCAGGCATGAAAACGGGTCAGGGGTGAAAAAGGTGAGAAGGGTGCGCGAGTGGTGACGTGGCCTCTGGTGTTGTTTTATTTTGTTTGGGGGGTCCTCCCCCAGAATAAATATTATAGCCTCCTTACTAAGTATACTGTATTGACATTTGCACAAGGACATACAGTACAAATACATGTAGTTATAGTGAAATTATGCCCTGGAAAAAAATGCGAATAATAGAATGAAGAAAGTGGAACACACAAGGAATAGTGATCATTTTTTCCTTTTATTTGCCTGGACCACCAGTGTCTCCATGGCCCGCTTTCGCCGAGTTGCCACATGTTTCAGCCTTGCCCGCTTCTCTCCTTCAGCAGTCAGTTTCTTGGCCTGCTGAGCACTGCAAGTTGCTTGAGAGCCATACTTGCTCTGCTGCTTTTCCTCCTTGTTCACCCTCTGCTGGTGTTTGTATGTGGCTGCTGCAGAGTTAATGTTCTTGCACAATGTTCTGTCCACTTCCCCAAACTTCACGTCCTCCCTTCTAAAGAGCTGCATAGCTGTCTTCCCCCTGGACATCAGCGTGTACTTGACCGTCTGTATTGCATTAAATGTTTCCACATTCATGTTGCCACTCCTTTGATCAATTACATCATTCATCAGACTAAATGAGGACTCGACTCTAGGTCCATGAAAGATGGAGAGGCAACACTTAACCAGTGCACCCAGGGAGGGGCACTTGTCTGGTTTGTCGAAGACATGACCCCACCACTCCACAATGCGCTCTCCCTCCTTGAAGCTGGGGATGGTCAGGTCAACACTGAACCGCACAAGTTCCCTCTGGATATCCTGGTCTGCTGGCAAGAGGTGCCCCAGCATACCACTCAGCCTGCCAAGATATGGAAGTACCTGCAGCTTTCAGTTCTTTTTAAATCAAGGCTGAATACTTTCTTCTTTGCTGCTGTCTTTTATTAAATCAAATTTGAGACTTTTAATTTGATTTCTTTCAGCACGGACAGCACTACAAAATGGCGTCTCCACTATACAGTGCCCTGTAGAGGGCTACCGCATGACGTCACCACGCCGCGAGATTTTGTTAGGCGCCATATTGGAAGACCAAGTACATGCACTCACAATATAAAACAAAGTACGAGCGAGAGTAAAGTGACACGATGGATGATAATTCTGGTTATGTGAGTACATTACCAGCTGCAGAAAGGGCATGATATGTGGAGAAACTGGCTGTGATTGATGGGTTTGACCCATATGATAAGACTCGGGGCAAGGGAGAATGGAAACATAAGGAGGACCTGACACCAATTCTGCCATCTGTTTGCTACCCAGACATTGTAAATTATTTGTTGTTTACACCCAGTGCCTACACTGCTGATGACTTGAAGGCCTACAAAGGGCTACAGGCTTACAATTATGTTGTTAGTGGCTTGGTTTGTGATATTACAGCTGTTATTAAGAATAACCTACACATAGTTACGGCCAAGGTAATCTTGTTGATATTTATCTTTTAATATCTTTTCAGTTGAAAAATTAATACTTTTTGTTACTATTAAGGTATCCATAATTTAGGTTAATTTATCCAAATTATACATATGTATTTATGATATATGCCTACACAACAACTATGCTTTATTTATATAATAGGAGGGAGAGCAAGCCCTAAACCACCCTAAATTATTATTATTATTATTATTATTATTATTATTATTATTATTATTAAATTGTAGAAGTCTGGGAGGCTTGCTCCTCATACAGTTATCAACTTGGGGCCAATTTAGTATGTTTTAAATCTGAATTTCTTGCGTTTGCTTACCTCAAAGTGTCCACAGATCATGCACAGACTTATCCATTATATCCACAGTTTTTTGCTAAGTCTCACACAGGTTTCTTTCAAGTCTACTGTTGGGCCAATAAATCATAAATAAAACAGCTCAGATTTGTTTAAGTCGTTTGCCACTGCACTTTATTCTCGGGGGTTCACATACCGCTGCCGTTATTTCCCCCTAATCACGAGTTTGTTGGTCTTCCAAAATGGCGCAGGGTCTGTTTACTTCTGGTTTCGGGTGACGTCAGTGAAATCCCTCTATAGTGAGTAGTGAGCAATTTCGGACACAGGGATTGTCAAAAGATGCGCGTGCCCTCTTTCGAATGCTGACGTAATCAAGCCGGAAGTTTTGTTTGTTTTGATGGCAAATCAGGAAAGTTTGACAAAAGTAGGAAATTCAGTCCGATGACTCAATCCAGCTTCCAGCGCTCTCTGGTATGCACTCTGACTGATGTGTGCACGCTCTGGCCAGCAGGAGAAGAGGCGCGAAATGATGCTGCTTCCCCTTCGCAGCGAGATGTACTCGTCGCTATGGCGTCAATATCAAAGCAGGAGGAGGAGGCGCAAACCGGCATGAACTGTCTATGGGTGCGAAGCGACCTCCTTGCCCTTTGGGTCAATATCAACCCCCCCCCCAATTTTTTTTTCTCATCGGATCTACACGATTCACGTAGGTCACCCATTTTGGTTTCAAAATGGCGAATTTCGCCGAAAGGTGAGGGATTTTCATGCATGATAAAATATAGTTTACTTAAACAAACGACAAGCCTGGTTTGTGCAAACCACATATTCAAAAGGCATTTAGAGACAAAACACTCAAGCCATAAACACAAGCCTGTTGCTTTCCTGAAGAAAGCAGCAGGATATGGATAGAGCTCAACAACTTTAAAAACATATTCACTGTTCAGGAGAAAACATGTCATACATCGTAGAGACTCACCCATCACATTGCAAAATGTAAAAAATGCTTAGATTTCCCATTGATTTGCACAGGCTATGATTTCAACTCTGTTGCTGTTTGCTGCAGTTGAACAACACTGTAATATTTATGCATTTAATAGTTGTGCATTTTTCATATTGAGTATACAATTTGTAATTCAATATTTGGGTCAGTGTTTGTTTTATTTGTTTGACTAGGTAAATTGCACTTAATCAGGATTATGTTTATGCATTTATATAATGGTCAATTTTCATTTTAATAAAATCTGAATAATTAATCTCGTACTTTGTTATGCATGTGTGTGTGTGTGTGTATTACACATTCATGTGAAGATATGAAGTTTATCTTCGAGTGGTGAATGTATATTTCCTGAGTGAGCAGAGCAAACAAGTGAAATATTTTTCAACACAAGATCTACATGTCTATTGAACTGTGGGAGGAAACCGGGCACCTGGAGGAACATGCAAACTCCACACAGAAAAGTCCCCATCAGCCGTGATGTTCAAATTCGTAACCTTCTTGCTTTGAAATGACAGTACTAACCACTGCACCACCATGCTGCCCTAAAACAGCTTTATATAATTCTAGAATCACCACTCTAGAATTCTGACTACAGCATGAGTGAAGTACAACAATGGCAAACTCATGTGGCTCATAGCACCTCATCCACATTTGAATTCAGACAAATGTTCATCAGCTGTGCAAGTGCTTATATAATATAACAGACAAAAATCAAAGAAAGAGTAAAGATCCATGCACAGAAATTTTATTTACAACATCCAAGCAAACAAAGATGAAATTATATCTCAGTCAGTGTGGATAAACAGGCAATGGTCAAAGCATGGGTAGAAACAGCATAATCAGGCCAGAGGGTAATCCAAATAATTAACCAAGAGACTAAACAAGTTTCATACATGAGATAAACAGGCATCAAGAATGCTCAGACCTTATAATGCTCAGAATTTGCACAATAGTCATTGTCAGCAAGACTTTACAAAGTGCTTTCATGCTATTTCTGTGAAAATATAATTTCTATGGAAAAAGTAACCTGGATCTGTCTTACAGAAGCCCCTTTCATATATGAAAATCATTATTGTATGAAGTAAAAATAAACACAGGATAGATAAATTTTTCATTTCCACTCAGTCTTCCAAAACAGAAAAGTAACAGATATTGTGTATTACCACCTGACTATATTTTAATGAAATTCTGTGGACCATGAATCTGCAGTGAGACATGTGTCATGTCTGGTGGGAAATCAGATCTCTGTCAAGTATCCATATCCTCTGTCTCTCATGTGCTAAGTCCTGGAACAGCTATGCTCAGCCAACATCTACTCAAAACTGTACTTCTGGAGCACCTACAACCTTGTGTGCATCAATTTAGGAGACAAGTGGAAAACCGCCTTTAGCACCACCAACAGTCACTACGAGTACACAGTCATAACATATGGGCTCTTTGGTGCCCCCTGTCTTCTAGTGCCTGATTAATGATGTGCTCTAGGATAGCTACCGTGAGTTGGCCTAGTGGTTAGCATGCCAGTCTCTTGATTGGGAGATCGGGAGTTCTGTTCATGTAGTTAGTTTTTTTTTTTTTCTTTTTTATCAGACATCTAATTTATTGGGTTTGTTTACCTGACATGTTTCGACGTACAACTTCCGTCTTCCTCAGAGTGTCACCGGATGTTAATTGGTGACGCATCTTTTATCAGCTGCTGTTTCTGAAGGCGTGGCCTTCCTGTCTGGTTTGACAGGTCGGTCACGCCTTCTACTGTCTGTTTGTCCCCTGCAAGATGGCACTCCAGGTGTGGGAGAGCATGTATGCTCCCTCATCCCGGTTGATGGTCCTCGGGCTTCGCTTACGGATCTCCATGGCCTCCCTGATCCAGCGCTGATGTTTGTTATCTTCTGTGCGGATGACTCTGGCATTCCCCCAGTCCATAATGTGATTTTCCCTTTTACAGTGATCTGTTATAGCTGACTTATAATTTTCCTGTTGTGCCTTTTCTTTTATTGTTCGGGTTTGTCTTGTAGCTGTCTCCTTTTCGCACTCTTTCTTATGTTCATGTTTTCTTGTGCTGAAACTCCTTCCTGTCTCCCCAATATAAGTTTTATTGCATAATTTACATGGAATCTCATATATGGTGTTGCATCTGTTGTCCGGATGTATTCTGTCTTTGGGATGCACCAGGATCTGACGGAGTGTTGTGTGTGGTTTGACAGGTGTGTTAACATTGTGTTTCCTCATTACTCTTTGAATGCGTTCAGTTATTCCCCTGATGTATGGTAATGTAACTACTCCCCTGTGTTCTTGTTTGTTAGTTTGTTTTTTCTCTTTCTTTTGTGTTTTGTTGTTTTTAACCTGTTTCGCCCCTTTGGATATTGCCCATTGTGGATATTGACATGCTTTCAGTGCGTGTTGTATATGTTGTTCCTCCTGTTCTTTGTCCTGTGGATCTGTAATTATTGCTGTGCGTTCATGTAATGTTCTAACTACGGATATTTTGTGCATTATGGGGTGTTCGGAAGTCCAGTTTAAATATTGGTCGGTGTGTGTGGGTTTTCTGTGTACTTTTATTTTGATATCCCCATCTTCTGTGTGTTGTATTTTTAAATCCAAAAATGCTATTGACTGCTCCGTTTCTTCTTCATGTGTGAATTTTATATTGCCGGTATTGTCTATGGTGTTAAGATGGTCGGTGAGTTGTTGAGTGTGTCCCCTCTTTACTTTTTCCAATATGTCGTCCACATACCGTTTCCAGAGTGTTGGTCTGTATTCCGCTGGTATTGTGGTGAGTGCTTTTTGCTCCAGATCCTCCATGAAAAAACCGCACATGATGGCTGATAGTGGGTCTCCCATGGCAAAACCTTCCTTCTGTCTGTAGATTGTATTCCTGAACTGAAAGTATGTGGATGTGGCGATGAATTGAAGAAGCTGAGTGATGTCTTGTACGGTGAGGTTTGTACGTTTCTTGAGCGTCCTGTCTGTTTTTAATTTGTCTTGTACTATCTGTATGGTGGCTTCCGTGGGTGTTCTGGTGAAAAGAGATATGACATCATGTGAAATGAAAACTTCATCTTGCTGCATTTTTATGTTTTTTAGTTCTTCTGCCAGATGTTTTGAGTTTTTGCAGTGTTGGTCTGTGAGTCCTAGTAATGGTTTAATTATTTCGGTGAGTGCTTTTGATAAGTTGTATGTGACCGAACCAATGCTATCTACTATGGGGCGTAATGGTGTTCCTGGTTTGTGTATTTTTGGTGTGCCGTAAATCCTGGGGATGACATTGGCTGTGGGTACTAAATGATTGTAATCCTGCTTATCTATTTTATTTTCATTGAGTAGTGGTTTTAGTAGTGCTTTAAGTTTCTTTTTCTTGTCTTCTGTTGGGTCTTTTTTTAATATTTCAAATGCGTTGTCGCTGAGTAATTCATTCATTTTTCGTTCATATTCATCAGTGTCCATAATAACTGTTGTTCTGCCTTTATCTGCTGGGAGGATTGTGATGTCTTTATTTTTTGCTAATGTTTTCATGGCTTTGGCTTCCTGTTTGGTGATGTTGCTGGGTGGTGGTTTGGCCGTTTTCAATATACCAGCTATTGCGTTTCTTAGTGCTGCTTTTTGTCCCTGATCCTGTATTTTCTCACATGCTAACTCAGTTGCCAGAATGAATTCGTCGTGTGGTATGTTGTTCGGTGTGACAGCGTAGTTGAGTCCTTTTGCTAGTATACTGCGTTCTGCTTGTGAGAGTTTGTACCTTGATATGTTGTAAATCCATTTTTCGTTGATGTGTGCGTGCTCCGGTTCTGCCTTCTTTTTCTGTGCGATGAGTTTGTCCAGTTTTCGTATTTGTCGGGTTTTTGTCTCTGTGAATTCCTGTTCGTGTATGTCTGCCAAGTGTCCGTGTATTGCTATTTCCATTTCCTTGTTTTGTGGAAACCGGCGTTTGAAAGTTTCCGTCTCTCTGTGTAGTTCGCTGTTGATATTATTTAGTTTATCCGTTGTGCACCGTATCCGTTCTTTTACCAGAGTCATCCGCACTTTCCTGATCATCTTTTCCGCGTTTCTGGTTGGAATCGGGTTCTTGATGTTCAGGCTGGCCGGTACGACTTCCTCATCCCGGCAGCGCAGATTGAATCTCAGGTGATTCCTGTAGCGTGCCCGTTTCCGTGTCAATCTCTCTAGGCGGCGAAACTCCTTGATGCTTTCGTCTCCGTAACTAATTCTTAATCTTTCGATTACGTTCATTATGTCTTATATTAAATATAGTTAGTTTTTTTTTTCTTTTTTATCAGACATCTAATTTATTGGGTTTGTTTACCTGACATGTTTCGACGTACAACTTCCGTCTTCCTCAGAGTGTCACCGGATGTTAATTGGTGACGCATCTTTTATCAGCTGCTGTTTCTGAATCACATTATGGACTGGGGGAATGCCAGAGTCATCCGCACAGAAGATAACAAACATCAGCGCTGGATCAGGGAGGCCATGGAGATCCGTAAGCGAAGCCCGAGGACCATCAACCGGGATGAGGGAGCATACATGCTCTCCCACACCTGGAGTGCCATCTTGCAGGGGACAAACAGACAGTAGAAGGCGTGACCGACCTGTCAAACCAGACAGGAAGGCCACGCCTTCAGAAACAGCAGCTGATAAAAGATGCGTCACCAATTAACATCCGGTGACACTCTGAGGAAGACGGAAGTTGTACGTCGAAACATGTCAGGTAAACAAACCCAATAAATTAGATGTCTGATAAAAAAGGAAAAAAAAAAAAAAAAACTAACTATATTTAATATAAGACATAATGAACGTAATCGAAAGAGTTCTGTTCATGGTTGGGTCATACCAAAGACTATCATAAAAATGGTATCTATTGGCAAGGCAGGTTGCAATACAGATGCAAGTGGGGAATCAAACTCTTGCAGTTACCAGAGGACTAGCCCTCCACTGTAACCCTAGCTATGTAATAGGCGAGAGGCAGAGGGCTATGGAGATCGGCGCCACCACATGGCATGGGAAGGGACTTGGATTTTTTTTTTGACTAGGACATCTTGGGGAAATTTGTGATAAGTTACATCGACGACATCTTGATCTACTCCCTTTCAGTGGAGGAGCACATCCTGCATATGAAACTCATCCTGTTATGCCTGCTTGAGAATCAGCTAGATGTCAAGGGAGAGAAATGCAAGTTTCATGTCTCCACTATTTCCTTCCTGGGGTACATCATTAGCCCCTAGGGAGTCACTATGGACTCCCCCAAGGTAACCACAGTCATGTCTTGGCCCATTCCACAGACTGTCGAGGACCTGTAATGCTTTCTCGGAGTTGCAAATATTTAACAATGCTTCATACAAGGGGTCGGTGGCATCACCATGCCCCTGATGTCCCTCCTCAAAAAGGGGACCAAGAAACTGGCATGGAACCCATCAGCTGAGATGACTTTCAAGGCACTCAAGAGCCTGTTCACTTCGGCACCCATCATTAAATACCCAGACCCTGAACAACCCTTCACAGTGGAGGTGGATGCCTCAGACACAGAAGTTGGTGCTGTACTGTCACAACGTTTTGGGGAAAAGCCAAAATTGCATCCAGTGGCCTTCTTTTTGAGGATGCTGTCTCCCACTGAATAGAATGATGATGCCAGCAACCAAGAACTCCTGGCTGTCAACGTGGCCTTGGAAGAATGGTTAGAAAGGCACAAAACACCTGTTCATCATATTTACTGACCATTAAAATCTGGAATATCTGCACACTGTTAAGAGGCTTAACCCAAGACAAGTCCGGTGGGCTCTCTTCTTTACAAGTCAAGTCAAGTTTATTTGTATAGCACTTTTAACAATAAACATTGTCGCAAAGCAGCTTTACAGAATTTGAACGACTTAAAATATGAGCTAATTTTATCCCTAATCTATCCCCAATGAGCACGCCTGTGGCGATGGTGGCAAGGAAAAACTCCCTCAGATGACATGAGGAAGAAACCTTGAGAGGAACCAAACTCAAAAGGGAACCCATCCCCATCTGGGCAACAACAGACAACATGACTATAACATTAACAGTCCTAACATAAAGTCAGCTTTGTTGATGCTATAAACCCCCCACCGACAGAAACCTGAGCGCAAAACCATTCACGACAACGGTAGTCCCAAAGTCAGCAAGTCAATTCCAGTCCTAAAGTCAGCAAGTCAACTGCAGTCCCCAGCCACAAAAGCACCACTGCAAGAGTCCAGAGCGTCCTCCAGGCACGACCCCCAACTGTTCACATGGGACCACCCTCCACAGGAGTGATGCGATGAGACTCCAACCAGACACAGGGCACCAGGATGGATCAGGCAGGTCCGAGAAGCAGAAGAGGTCAGCATCTCGATCCCAGGACCAACATGTAACTCAGAAGGACAGATGGGGGGGGGGGGGGAACACAGGTTGTTAGGTATGCCCAATGTCACCTGAATAAGTAGGAGTAGTATACATATTGCACTGAGTACAAGCAGGGACTCTGACAACTAACTGTGACAGTATAACTAAAAGGGGAGAGCCAGAAGGTAACACAGGCATGAGGGAGCCCCAGGACATAAAGCAGCCAGCCACTACACCATCAACAAACTCGAGTGAGCAAGCAAGTGGGGACTGACAGTATCCATACATTCCAGTTTACCAAAACACTATGTCTGAGGACCCTCCAGATCTACACCTTTACCTCATAAACACCATTAACAAAAGGCTTGACTAAACAGATATGTTTTCAGCCTAGACTTAAACACTGAGACTGTGTCTGATTCCCGAACACTACTTGGAAGGCTGTTCCATAACTGTGAGGCTTTGTAAGAAAAGGCTCTGCCCCCTGATGTAGCCTTCACTATACGAGGTACCAGCAAATAGCCTGCACCTTTTGATCTAAGTAGGCGTGGCGGGTCATAGAAGAGCAGAAGTTCACTCAGGTATTGTGGTACGAGACCATTTAGTGCTTTAAAGGTCAATAGTAGTATTTTATAATCAATACAAAATTTGACTGGGAGCCAATGCAGTGTGGATAAGACAGGCGTGATGTGGTCATATTTTCTAGTTCTAGTAAGGACTCTTGCTGCTGCATTTTGAACTAACTGGAACTTGTTTATGCACTTATTGGAACATCCAGACAGTAAGGCATTACAATAATCCAACCTGGAGGTAATGAAAGCATGAACAAGTTTTTCCGCGTCATGTAGTAACATTAAATTTCTTATCTTAGCAATATTTCTGAGATAAAAGAAAGCTATCCGGGTAATGTTATCAATGTGAGTTTTGAATGAAAGACTGGGGTCAATAATCACTCTGAGGTCTTTTACTGCTGCACATGAAGAAACAGAAAGGCCATCCAGAGTTACTGTGTAATCAGAAAACTTACTTCTAGCTGCATGTGGTCCTAGTACAAGTACTTCAGTCTTGTCAGAGTTAAGCAGAAGGAAATTAATAAGCATCCAGTGTCTAATGTCCTTTACACATTCCTCAATTCTATTAAGATGGTGTCTTTCATCAGGTTTTGCAGAAACATACAACCGTGTGTCATCAGCATAACAGTGGAAACTAATACAATGTTTACGAATAATATCACCCAGAGGTAACATATATAAAGAAAGAAGCAGTGGACCCAAGACAGAACCTTGTGGAACACCAAACTTTACCTCAGTACATCTAGAAGTATCACCATTTATATCAACATACTGATAGCGATCAGTTAAATAAGACCTGAGCCAGGAGAGGGCCATTCCCTTAATTCCCGCAACATTTTCTAGTCTACCCAGAAGAATGGAATGATCAATGGTATCAAATGCTGCACTAAGGTCAAGCAACTCAAGCAGCGAGACACAGCCCTGATCAGACACCAACAGTAGGTCATTTACTACTTTAACCAAAGCTGTCTCTGTGTTATGATGAGGTCTAAATCCTGACTGATGCATTTCATGGATGTTATTCCTATGTAAATATGAGCATAACTGCTGTGCCACAGCTTTTTCAAGGATCTTGGAGATAAAGGGGAGGTTTGATGTTGGCCGATAATTGGACAGCTGACAGGGATCAAGGTCAGGTTTTATAATCAGGGGTTTGATAACTGCTAGTTTAAAGGATTTGGGTACATAGCCAATCGTAAGAGAAGAATTTATTATTTTTAGAAGTGGTTCAATTACGTCAGGTATTATCTGTTTGAATAGATGTGTCGGTAAGGGATCTAGTACGCAAGTTGAGGCTTTTGATGCCAAGATTAATGAAAGTAATTCAGTTTCTTTTAGGGGAGTAAAACATTCTAATTGATGATCTGATACAGTTATATTGTTAACTACAGGGTCACTTACATTGTCTGACCTTAAATTAGTAGTTTGAATTTTTTGTCGGATATTCTCAATTTTGTCATTAAAAAAAAAATCATAAAATCGTTGCTACTACATACTACAGGTGTGCATGTGTCTACAGTGGACTTATTCCTGGTTAATTTTGCTACAGTATTAAATAGGAATCTAGGATTATTTTTGTTATCTTCTATTAGGGAGGAGAGATATGTTGATCTAGCAGCACTGAGAGCTTTTCTATACTTCAGGAAGCTCTCCTTCCAAGCTAATTTGAACACTACCAATTTTGTTTGACGCCATTTACGTTCCAATTTTCAAGTGGTCTGTTTTAATGTGTGAGTGTCATCATTATACCAGGGTACTAATTTATTGTCTCTGACCATTTTCCTTTTAAGAGGAGTTACATTATCTAAGGTATGGCAGAATGTTGACTCTAAGCATTCAGTTGTCTGATCAAGTTCTGCAGGGGCTGACAGTGACCCAATCAAAGTTGAAAACTCTGGGAGATCATTTATAAAGCTCTGTGCAGAAGTTGACGTGAATGTATGTTTAATACAGTAGCATAGTGAGGTATATATTATGGCATGCCGTTCAGGAAATTAATCTTTGAATATATTGAATGAATCCCCGAATATATTGAATGAAACTTTGAATATATGGAATGAAACTTTGAATATATTGAATGAAACTTTGAATATATTGAATGAAACCTTGAATGTATGGAATGAAACCTTGAATGTATGGAATGAAACTTTGTATTCTGCCCCCGCTCCCACAGCTCGGCAGACAGACAACAGGTCCCAAGAAAAACTCTGACTCAGAGGAGAGTATTAGAGTATATTGAGAAACGCTGTAAAACTCGACAAACAAAATTTACAAATTAGTTTTATATACAGAAAATACCGTTATACAAATATGATCCACGAGGGAAATGACTGTCACCGTAGCTTCGTTGCACATAAAAGAAGTAAACACTAATAAAACCACAAGCATTCGCCAGAGTGTTAACAATGTCTTTATTGTTTAAAATAGCCACAACTAAATCCCGAGCCGACTGACTCATTTTTGGTGCAGGACGGCGGCAGTGCCGTCATGACGTCAGCCAAGTTTCATTCCATATATTCAGAGTTTCATTCAATATATTCGGGGATTCATTCAATATATTCAGAGTTTCATTCAATATATTCGGGGATTCATTCAATATATTCAAAGTTTCATTCAATATATTCGGGGATTCATTCCATATATTCAAAGTTTCATTCCATATATTCAGAGTTTCATTCAATATATTCAAAGTTTCATTCAATATATTCGGGGATTCATTCCATATATTCAGAGTTTCATTCAATATATTCGGGGATTCATTCAATATATTCAGAGTTTCATTCAATATATTCGGGGATTCATTCCATATATTCAAAGTTTCATTCCATATATTCAGAGTTTCATTCAATATATTCAAAGTTTCATTCAATATATTCGGGGATTCATTCCATATATTCAGAGTTTCATTCAATATATTCGGGGATTCATTCAATATATTCAATGTTTCATTCAATATATTCAAAGATTAATTTCCTGAACGGCATGCCATATAATATTATATATATATATATATAAATTACTCAGACATATTTTGAATGAGATGAGATAATGATCGGAGATAACTTCAGACTGTGGAAGTATGACTATTTTCTACATTTAACCCGAATGTTAGTATTCGATTGAAGGTGTGACCACAATTATGGGTCAGTCCTATGACATTCTGATTAATCCCTACTGAATCTAAAATGGAGACAAACGCTGTTTTCAAAGGGTCTTCTGGGTTATCGAAGTGAATATTAAAATCTACGACAACTAAAACTTTGTCTAAGGAAATAACCAGATCTGAGATAAAATCTGCAAATTCAGAAAGAAACTCAGAATATGGCCCCGGGGGCCTGTAAATAATAAGTAATGGAATTAACTGGGTAGACTTATTTTTCGAGGCTACATACATTATATGAGTATGAAGAACTTCAAATGTATTAAATTTATAACTAGGTTTGTGTGTTACACCTAGATAATCATTATAAATAACCGCAACGCCTCCTCCTCTGCCAGTTAGACAAGGCTGGTGTATATAACTGTATCCAGGAGGACTAGCTTCATTTAATGCTATATGTTCATTTGGCTTAATCCATGTTTCAGTTAAACAAAGTACATTAAACTCCTGATCAGTAATGAGTTCATTAACCATTAGCGCCTTAGATGTAAGAGATCTAATATTTAATAGTCCCACCTTTAGATGAAAGGTGCTGGCAGCAGCTGTACAGTCAGTATGATCTAATTTTATATTGATTAGGTTACTGGAACAAACTCTCTGAATATTTCTACCTTTTTGTTTAGCTTGGGGAATAGACACAGTCTCGATGTAGTGGACCCTGAGTGATGACTCTGTGCAGCTAGCAGACAGTCGGTTTAGCCTATTCGTCTGCTCCCTGGCCTTGGCTCTGGATTGTCAGAAATGAACTAGGCCTGTTCTGAGACTATGACCTATGCTGCAGGAAATGAGAGCAGCACCTTCCTGAGTGGCGGCACGGTGGTGTAGTGGTTAGCCTCACAGCAAGAAGGTCCTGGGTTCGAGCCCCGGGGCCGGCGAGGGCCTTTCTGTGCGGAGTTTGCATGTTCTCCCCGTGTCCGCGTGGGTTTCCTCCGGGTGCTCCGGTTTCCCCCACAGTCCAAAGACATGCAGGTTAGGTTAACTGGTGACTCTAAATTGACCGTAGGTGTGAATGTGAGTGTGAATGGTTGTCTGTGTCTATGTGTCAGCCCTGTGATGACCTGGCGACTTGTCCAGGGTGTACCCCGCCTTTCGCCCGTAGTCAGCTGGGATAGGCTCCAGCTTGCCTGCGACCCTGTAGAAGGATAAAGCGGCTAGAGATAATGAGATGAGACCTTCCTGAGTGGGATGGATACCGTCCTACCCTAACAGGCCAGTAGTACCCTCAAAATTAGCCCAATTATCTATAGATAAGCCCACACAAGTTCTTTACACACTTCCACTTCACCTGATCCTACCTTCCTGACTCCCATAATACCAAACCCTGTCATGTCAACATGGGACCAAAGAACCTGAACCAACACCTGAATCCATTCTGCCTCTTCCATGCTTTGTCAATGCCATAGCCTAGAAATTTGACCAAGAACTGGCCCGCACATTGCCATACCACACTACTCTGGGATGTCACCACACCTCAGGGCTTGTTTCATCATACGAGCTCATACCTTTCCTGACACTGGCCACTCTGGGGTTCAATGCACTTACCAGCTCCTAAACACCAAGTATTGGTGGCCTCATATGTGCACTGACATTAATCAGTTCATCTCCTCCTGCTCCAAATCAGCCACAGCCAAAGTTCCCAGGTCAATAACAATTGGCAAAATTATGCCTTTACCCACCCACCCCTCAGTGTCCCTGGACTCACATCGCAGTGAACTTCAATCCCTGAATCTCAGGGGTAAAATACCATCCTGGTCATCTGTGACCAATTCTCCTGCTTCCTAGAACTGGTGCCCCTGCCCAGTCTAACCACAGCCTTCAAAACAGCTGAAATCCTGTTGAACCACATATTCCAAAACTTTGGACTTAGGTTAAGTGTTCAAACATCATGACTGACGGAGGTCTTTCTGTGTGGAGTTTGCATGTTCTCCCTGTGTCTGAGTGGGTTTCCTCTAGGTGTTCCAGTTTCCTCCCACAGTTCAAAAGACATGCTGATTCAGTAAAAATACCCAGCTACTAGGGATGCACAAGCCAATGCAAGGGATGGGTAGGAGTGGTGCCCCACACCCAACATTAGCTACAGAAAGGCAAGATGCCTGAGGGGATTTGCCATGGTGATGATGATGATGATCATCATCATCATGATTGGACTTCCGGAGGACATAGTCAGTGACCGGGGTGTGCAGCTCACCTCCCAACTCTGGAAGGCCTTCAAGGATAAGCTGGGCATCGCCGTGAGACTCACTTCAGGCTATCATCCCCAACCAAATGGCCAAGTTGAGTGGGCCAATCAAGAAATTGGCATATTCCTCCATTTCTTCTGCTCAGACAACCAGTAACATTGGTCACATTTCCTCCTGAATATGTACAGAACTCCCTGTGACACTCTGTTACCCAGTTGACACCCTTCCAATGAGTGTTAGGCTTCCAGCCCACCATGTTCCCCTGGAACAAGACCCCCACAGACCTCCTGGCTGTCAATGAATTGTTTCAAAGGAGCAAGCAGGTGTGGGAAGCTACCCATCAAAGTTTTGATCAAACTACTCAAATACACAAGGAAAATGCCAATAATCATTGGGGTGAAACTCCCAAGTACCAACCCAGGGACAGAGTGTGGCTGGCCACCAAAGATCTTCAGAACTGAGCTGGCTGTAGAAAGCTAAGATCCCGCTACATTAAACCCTACAAAATCCTAAAGAAAATCAATGAATCACCTACCTCCTAGGGTTACCCCATCACAGCCACCTCTCGCCTTCCTTCCATGTCTTTCATTTAAAACCTATCACTCTGGGACCACTTGCATCCCATACCTCAGTCAGCACTCCACCAGAGCCCCTTCATTAAAATTGAGGGTGAACCAGCTTACACAGTTTGTGCCCTCTGAAACTCATGCAGGAGGAATGGAGGCCTCAAGTAAATTGTGGACTGGGAGGGCTATAGCCCGGAAGAGCAATGCTGGGATGCTGCCACAAACATCCTCAACCCCATGCACAACAGGGTGTTCCACACCACATACCCCAACAAACCTAGTCCATATCCCACATCCACTGCCTGTTGTCCATTACCTGCACATTCAGTTACTGCACAACATGCCTCACACTACAACTCTCATTGTGCTTTGCACTGCTCCCTGTCACTTGAGTACTAATTATGGACACCTATTCTCAATCAATGACACACACACACACACACACACACACTAATTAAGGACTCTGCACTCAGACACACTTTGTTCTGGTTCATGCTGTTCATTACCAAACTGTTGTTTATGTTTGCCATTTCTGTGTATGACCTGTGCCTGTTCATTGACATTGCCTCTTGGATTATCCTGTTTATACCTGTTTGTACATCACTTGAACTCTGCCTGTTTGTTGACTATGCCTCTGTTCATTGTTTTGGATTTGTCTGCCTTTTTGAACCTTTATTAAAACACCATTCATCTGCAATTGTATCCTCTTATTCGTGCCTGGTGTTTGTGACAATGGATTTTTCCTGATGAGGAAATTATCCTTCTCCCAATACAAATATCCCAGTGAAGGGCATCATTATCTTATGTATACTACTGAGGCTTTGTTAGCTCAGCAGTTGATTAGTCAGTATGAACCCCATGTGGCCATTTGAGAAAATGCAAGGAAAAAAATGCTCAGCGTGTCCAGCCACTTGCCTGGTGATTAATGATTTATTTTCTTACCTTAAAATGCCAAAACTAAAACCACTGCAATGTTAGTAGCAAGTCTTCCAGGAAATGCTTGGTCTCCACAATGCCTTCTGCAATGTTTTTCATTTGGGGACCTTTAGTACACATGGAACACTTGTACTAAAAGGCACTCTTCTCCATGCACATTTCAGTAATTCTTGTGTATGATTTTGAAATGATCAACACTGATCTCAGATGTTTTACTCCTTTTTATGACATATTTTATTGCTTTCCTTTCCCCCCACACAATTTAAAACAAGAACCCAACAACTCCATAAGACATGTCAGACTCCTAATGATGTTTTAAAATGCAGAAGAAACAAAATGAGAATTTCAACAACAAGAAGTTTTTATATATATATATGAATATCACCTTTCACCAAGCCAAGGATTCTTCATAAAGTAATGGCACAACCAAAAGAAAGCATGACAGAGAGGATTTCACCACATCAATCAAATATCAGAATGTACATGTTACATTATTCAAGCTGCCACTTGGGTGGATGGAACACCTGGTCAGTAGTACAGTACTTGTCTCCCAATCATAATACATTTATGAATCCATTCAGCCTTGGGCTTACAAAAATGAGCCAAAATCACAGGATCACCCTGAACATAGTCTTGAGCAAAAGGTAAACTGTATATAAGTAATCTCTAATGAAATAAGAATTCTCAAAAAGAATTCCTGAAATTTAGGACAAGCCCACAAAGTATGAATCAGCATACCCTCATCCTCAATTCTCTCATTCTGCAGGCTGTTTTAGTCCAGGATTTTAGTCAGTGATGTCATCTCTCTCTCTCTCTCATTATCTCTAGCCGCTTTATCCTTCTACAGGGTCGCAGGCAAGCTGGAGCCTATCCCAGCTGACTACGGGCGAAAGGCAGGGTACACCCTGGACAAGTCGCCAGGTCATCACAGGGCTGACACATAGACACAGACAACTATTCACACTCACATTCACACCTACAGTCAATTTAGAGTCACCAGTTAACCTAACCTGCATGTCTTTGGACTGTGGGGGAAACCGGAGCAAACCCACGCGGACATGGGGAGAACATGCAAACTCCACACAGAAAGGCCCTCGCCGGCCCCGGGGCTCGAACCCAGGACCTTCTTGCTGTGAGGCGACAGCGCTAACCACTACACCACCGTGCCGCCCAGTCAGTGATGTGTCCATTAAAATTGAGGCAGAATCTTATATTGCATAATTCTAATACACAGACTGCCTTTTCAGATTTCTGCATATTTCCTCCCAATGTTTTTGAAATAATTCTTTATTTAAATCCCTTGCCCAGATGTCCCACCTGGCCTGGACAAATGGTCCCTTTTAAAAAGTCTTTAAAAATGGAGTTCTACATATCCTAATCTGCTGAACCAGTTTATCAAAAATCTTAAAAGTACCCTAATTACAGATATCTGCTATGTGTAAGATTCCTCTTGCCAACAAACCTTTCCATCAAAAAGGATGTTTACCAATACATAATTTTAGATTTTACCCTAGGGTAGAAAATTAATTTAGGTAAAAATTAATGTGAAGTATATGACCCACCCTTATCTAGCAATAGGATTTGAACTGTTTTGACAGTTAGCTTGAAAGTGAAGAAATGGGATTGGAGCTGCCAGTGAATATTCAATGTCATACCATGGCAGAGCTCTTTCAGATGGTAGTGAACAGAGGGGTAAATTTACAGCACAGTAATAAAGGAGAAAGTTTGGCAGTTCTGATTCATGTCTCTCAACTGATTGGAATAATTTTCCTAAACCTTTTCCCATTCCAAATGAAAGTTTTGCAAAGCTTACCATATTGCTTTTCAAAACTGTGATGGGTTTCTTTTTGAGGGTTAACACTGTCCTTCAGAATATATGATAAATGCAGCAGAAAAAAAAGTATAACCAAGATGCATATCACCTTTTTAGGCCACTGAAAATTTTCTGCTCAAAAGAATGAGACAGGGAAAAGATTGTATTCATGGGAATGCCTCACATTTTTGATGAATTTACCTTGAAGCCATATAATTTAGAGAAGGAGTCAGTGATTTAAGTACAGCAGGCATTGACATAAAGGGGTCATTAACAAATAACAAATACCTGTACTCAGGGGCGTATCAAGCTTTCCAAAAGTGGGGGTGTTCTGGAATGGGGAAGCCATATCATTAGAAATCGGTTTATGGCTATATACATGCCCGGCGTGTACACTGTGATGTACTGTCAATGACCGATATGGAACTTTTTCATACCCATGGTCCATGGATGCAAATGAAAGGGAGGACAGCAGAAAGCCTATAAATCCAGTTGACTCCAGCCAAGTTCTGTATTTCATGCAGAGATCTATCATGTTGGGTTTTGGTGTTGTTACTGCCAGGGCTATGTAATTATTCAGTAAGTGAAGGCAAAAAGTATTGAGTGATAATTCTAGGTAACAGGATACTGTTCTATAATAGAGATGTCAGTATTGCTGCCTACACTGGTATACACTGATATAAACAAAACCAAAAACTTCACATAGCCCAAGAAGTCATACACAGTGTATAGATCATACACCATCATGCATAACAGTTTGGACTGGGATCGCTTTGTGTGAGCAGGAGGCATGGTTAATCAGTTCATGTTGGAGAAGCGCAGCATCCTGGAAGGACCTCTTTAGTATAGCATTCAAATAAGACGGGGCAGTTCCTGCTTTTAATGTCTTTAATTATTCAAACTCGTGTACAAAACTTGTTTGCATCATGCATTACATCAGGTTTAATGCATAAAATTTGAAAATGATGCAATAGACTACACATACAACAAACACTTAATGGCCAAATAGCATTACTGTACAACAATTATTGAACATTCATTCGATTTGAAATGCCTTTAAATCTCAATTGAAAAACTCTTCTAAAGTGATAAGCAGTTATAATGCATGAAAAGTAGACTTGGTACAAACACACACACTTGTAATAAAAAACTTGCCTCAACTGACTTTACAACTAGTAACTACTATTAACACAATCTTTTAGGGCATGGCACCTGGGACAACTGTTTGAATGACAGCATCGCAAGCGCTTTGAGAAGGGTCTGTCTGCAGAGCCACAGAGCCAGGCACAGTAAGCACCACATGCGACGTCAAACCTGGAACAGTGAATCAGGAGCGGTAAAACTGGTGTTGGCTCTGCAGCTCTGCAGACAGATACTGTATTATTGAGCACTTTCGGCACGCTACACAAACTGGCTATTATATTCACACAACTGCTGATTGGTCGGGTGAGAAAAACTGTTTTGAGTCCGTTGCGTGGCTGTTTTTTGTCTAATGTTATGGCAATAGTTTACTTCCTTGTTACACATTTTATAGTAGCTGTATAATTTTCATAATGATGTCATTTTAATCTGACAAAAGTGCGGGGGATGAAATTGTGTTTCAACAAAAGTGGGGGGGATGAAACGTACGCATCCCCCGCGGGTGATACGCCCCTGCCTGTACTTAAGGATTACATCTCCTGCTCCAACTAAATTCCTAAATATGGCTGTACACTCGGGTGGTACAGTGGTGTAGTAGTTAGCAGTGTGGCATTTGAGCCTAGCGGACAAGGACCTTTCTATGTGGAGATTGCATGTTCTCCCTGTGTCTGCATGGTTAGGCTAATTGGTGGCTCTAAATTGACCGTAGGCGTGAATGATTGTGAATGGTTGTTTGTCTGTATGTGTTAGCCCTGCAATGGTCTGGTGACTTGTCCAGGGTGTACCCTGCCTCTCACCCATTGTCAGCTGGGATAGGCTCCAGCTTGCCTGCAACCCTGTACAGGATAAGCAGCCACAGTTAATGGATGGATGGATGGACTGCACACTTAAATATAGCTGTATCTCAAGGCTCAAGTGCTAAACAGAACAATCAGCACGAGAGTGATGAACCCAGATGAGTTCAAAAATTCAACATAGTCAGAAATACTGCCATTTGTAGCCACTGGTTGTCTATATGAGGGTGAGTCAAATGAGAATCTTAATTTGATTCAATTCTAATCTATGTTGCACTTTAATGTTTTCATTTCACTC
The DNA here is from genome assembly GCF_027579695.1 of Neoarius graeffei. Taxonomy (NCBI): domain Eukaryota; kingdom Metazoa; phylum Chordata; class Actinopteri; order Siluriformes; family Ariidae; genus Neoarius; species Neoarius graeffei. Next base: position 27,909,420 of record NC_083580.1, on the reverse strand, counting down.
ACCTTTTCATAACAGTTTAAAAAAGTTTGAATAAATGTTTATTCAAATCCAAAAATTTTAATAGCAATAAATAAATACCCCTACTGTACCCTGACTGACACTTTTTGGCATCAAGAGAAATATCTACAGTGGTAGAACTATCTTCAGGCATTAACCACACACTGTTAATCAAGCAGTTGATATGAATCTGATACTCTTCTATTATGAATAAATACAACTTGATCATTACATCATCAAACCTCTCAACTTGTTTGCCAGACAAGGGCATGTTACAAGGATATCCTGCCAGCAAAGATAATGCTCTTTTCTCTCAGGAAGCCTTATCATGGTTTGAAGAGTTGGTGGCTGTTTTATGTATAGTATCTGCTATTGAAGAAAGCATCCAAATGCCTTCTATTACAGTACTGCCCTCCCTTGTTTTTTGGGGTTTTTTTGTGGATAGACCACCATAGGAGTTTCCCCCTCTATCAGAGTTGAAAATACACAAGCAGTGCACTTTCAGGTGGCGACAGAATAAAGTGTAGCCCTCATCCAATCATCCCTTCCTCATTCCCCACTGCCTTGTGAGTTGTGCCATGCAGAACTACAGGATTTAACCCTCACAAATTCACACATTGGCATATGAAACTTCCAGAACATGTCAAAGGCTGATGGGGGTGGCACAGTGGTACAGTGGGTAGTGTTACCACTTCACAGCTCCAGGGTTCCCTGTTCAATCATGAGAGCAGATTACTGTTTGTTGCTTCATGTGTTTGCATGAGCAAATGTGTGTGGTGTATGGTGCCTGTGATGGACTGGTGACGAATCCGGTTGTATTCTGGCCTTGTGCTTAGGGTTCCTGGGATAGAATAAACTGCAACCCTGACCAGGATAAAGCAGTAATGTAACAGTTAGTGTATATATATATATATATACAGTGGTGCTTGAAAGTTTGTGAACCCTTTAGAATTTTCTATATTTCTGCATAAATATGACCAAAAAAAATCATCAGATTTTCACATAAGTCCTAAAAGTAGGTAAAGAGACCCCAGTTAACAAATGAGACAAAAATATTATACTTGGTCATTTATTTATTGATGAAAATGATCCAATATTACATATCTGTGAGTGGTAAAAGTATGTGAAACTTTGCTTTCAGTATCTGGTGTGACCCCTTGTGCAGCAATAACTGCAACTAAATGTTTCTGGTAACTGTTGATCAGTCCTGCACACCGGCTTGGAGGAATTTTAGCCCATTCCTCCGTACAGAACAGCTTCTTCAACTCTGGGATGTTGGTGGGTTTCCTCACATGAACTGCTCGCTTCAAGTCCTTCTACAACATTTCAATTGGATAAAGGTCAGGACTTTAACTTGGCCATTCCAAAACATTAACTTTATTCTTCTTTAACCGTTCGTTGGTAGAACAACTTGTGTGCTTTAGGATCGTTGTCTTGCTTCATGACCCACCTTCTCTTGAGATTCAGTTCATGGACAGATGTCCTGACATTTTCCTTTAGAATTCGCTTGTATAATTCAGAATTCATTATTCCATCAGTGATGGCAAGCCGTCCTGGCCCAAATGCATCAAAACAGGCCCAAACCATGATACTATCACCACCATGTTTCACAGATGGGATAAGGTTCTTATGCTGGAATGCAGTGTTTTCCTTTCTCCAAACATAATGCTTCTCATTTAAACCAAAAAGATCTATTTTGGTCTCATCTGTCCACAAAACATTTTTCCAAAAGCCTTCTGGCGTGTCCATGTGATCTTTAGCAAACTACAGATGAGCAGCAATGTTCTTTTTGGAGAGCAGTGGCTTTCTCCTTGCAACCCTGCCATGCACACCATTGTTGTTAAGTGTTCCCCTGATGGTGAACTCATGAACATTAACATTAGCCAATGTGAGAGAGGCCTTCAGTTGCTTAGAAGTTTCCCTGGGGTCCTTTGTGACCTCGCTGACTATTACATGCCTTGCTCTTGGAGTGATATTTGTTGGTCGACCAGTCCTGGGGAGGGTAACAATGGTCTTGAAGTTCCTCCATTTGTACACAATCTGTCTGACTGTGGATTGGTGGAGTCCAAACTCTTTGGAGATGGTTTTGTAACCTTTTGCAGCCTGATGAGCATCAACAATGCTTTTTCTGAGGTCCTCAGAAATCTCCTTTGTTTGTGCCATGATACATTTCCACAAACATGTTGTGAAGATCAGACTTTGATAGAGCCCTGTTCTTTAAATAAAACAGGGTGCCCACTCACACCTGATTGTCATCCCATTGATTGAAAACTCTAATTTCACCTTCCAATTAATTGATAATCCTAGAGGTTCACATACTTTTGCCACTCACAGATATGTAATATTGGATCATTTTCCTGAATAAATAAATGACCAAGTATAATATTTTTGTCTCATTCGTTGAACTGGGTTCTCTTTATCTACTTTTAGGACTTGTGTGAAAATCTGATGATGTTTTAGGTCATATTTATGCAGAAATATAGAAAATTCTAAAGGGTTCACAAACTTTTAAGCACCACTGTTTGTGTGTGCATATATATATATATTTGGATTTCATATGTGTAAGGTTGGGCGGCACGGTGGTGTAGTGGTTGGTGCTGTCGCCTCACAGCAAGAAGGTCCGGGTTTGAGCCCCGTAGCTGGTGAGGGCCTTTCTGTGCGAAGTTTGCATGTTCTCCCTGTGTCTGCGTGGGTTTCCTCTGGGTGCTCCGGTTTCCCCCACAGTCCAAAGACATGCAGGTTAGGTTAACTGGCGACTCTAAATTGACCGTAGGTGTGAATGTGAGTGTGAATGGTTGTCTGTGTCTATGTGTCAGCCCTGTGATGACCTGGCGACTTGTCCAGGGTGTACCCCGCCTTTCGCCCGTAGTCAGCTGGGATAGGCTCCAGCTTGCCTGTGATCCTGTAGAACAGGATAAAGCGGCTACGGATAATGAGATGAGATGTGTAAGGTTCTTAGTCCAAGCTGTATATGACACCTTACCAAGTCCAGCAAACCTCCATGTCTAGGGAAAGAGCAAAACACCTACCTGCCTTCAATGCTCCAGAAGAGGTTCCTTGGAACATCTCCTCAGCATTTGCCCAAAAGCCCTGGGAGATGGTCGCTACCTTTGGCGCCATAATCAGGTCCTCAAGGCAATTGCGGACAGTGTAGCCACAGCCATCCACAATAACAAGGGCCACCACCAGTCCAAGAGGATTGTCTTTGTGAGAGCCGATGAGAAGCTGCATCCACATTCAGGACCAAAGGCTGGTCTCCTCACCACCGCCAGCAACTGGCATTTGGAAGTGGACCTTGGCAAGCAGCTTAAATTTCCAGCCCAAATAGTACCATCGCATCTGTGGCCAGACATGATCATTGTCTCAAGATCCACCAAGCAACTGATCATGTTAGAATTAACTGTACCCTGGGAAGAGCGTGTGGATGAGGCCAACGAGAGAAAGCGCGCCAAGTACCAGGAGCTTGTGGATACATGCCAAAGGCAAGGCTGGCGGGTCCGATGTGAGCCAGTGGAAGTGGGTTGCCAAGGCTTTGCAGGGTGGTCACATTGCAGGGCATTTACAACGCTGGGCATCACAGGGCAGGCAAAGAAAAAAGCCATGAAGAATGCAGCAGAAGCCTCAGAGAAAGCCACAAGGTGGCTTTGGATTAAGAGGGCGGATCCGTGGATGAATGCTGCTGGGACACAAGCTGGGGTCTGATCAATCCTGACTGGGTTGCCTGGGAGAGTGTGTATGATGTTGAAAGACCCAAAACACCCGATGACTCCAGGTTACATCACTGATGATGCACCCCAACGCATCCATGAGATGTATCTTTCATATACTAGTATACAGTGGGGCAAAAAAGTATTTAGTCAGTCACCAATTGTGCAAGTTCTCCCACGTAAAAAGATGAGAGAGGCCTGTAATTTTCATCATAGGTATACCTCAACTATGAGAGACAAAATGAGAAAAAAAAATCCAGAAAATCACATTGTCTGATTTTTAAAGAATTTATTTGCAAATTATGGTGGAAAATAAGTATTTGGTCAATAACAAAAGTTAATCTCAATACTTTGTTATATACCCTTTGTTGGCAATGACAGAGGTCAAACGTTTTCTGTAAGTCTTCACAAGGTTTTCACACACTGTTGCTGGTATTTTGGCCCATTCCTCCATGCAGATTTCCTCTAGAGCAGTGATGTTTTGGGGCTGTCGCTGGGCAACACGGACTTTCAACTCCCTCCAAAGATTTTCTATGGGGTTGAGATCTGGAGACTGGCTAGGCCATTCCAGGACCTTGAAATGCTTCTTAAGAAGCCACTCCTTCATTGCCCGGGTGGTGTGTTTGGGATCATTGTCATGCTGAAAGACCCAGCCACGTTTCATCTTCAGTGCCCTTGCTGATGGAAGGAGGTTTTCACTCAAAATCTCACGATACATGGCCCCATTCGTTCTTTCCTTTACACGGATCAGTCGTCCTGGTCCCTTTGCAGAAAAACAGACCCAAAGCATGATATTTCCACCCCCATGCGTCACAGTAGGTATGGTGTTCTTTGGATGCAACTCAGCATTCTTTCTCCTCCAAACACAACAAGCTCAGTTTTTACCAAAAAGTTCTATTTTGGTTTCATCTGACCATATGACATTCTCCCAATCCTCTTCTGGATCATCCAAATGCTCTCTAACAAACTTCAGACGGGCCTGGACATGTACTGGCTTAAGCAGGGGGACACGTCTGGCACTGCAGGATTTGAGTCCCTGGCAGCGTAGTGTGTTACTGATGGTAACCTTTGTTAATTTGATCCCAGCTCTCTGCAGGTCATTCACTAGGTCCCCCCGTGTGGTTCTGGTATTTTTGCTCACCGTTCTTGTGATCATTTTGACCCCACGGGGTGAGATCTTGCGTGGAGCCCCAGATCGAGGGAGATTATCAGTGGTCTTGTATGTCTTCCATTTTCTAATAATTGCTCCCACAGTTGATTTCTTCACACCAAGCTGCTTACCTATTGCAGATTCAGTCTTCCCAGCCTGGTGCAGGTCTACAATTTTGTTTCTGGTGTCCTTTGACAGCTCTTTGGTCTTGGCCATAGTGGAGTTTGGAGTGTGACTGTTTGAGGTTGTGGACAGGTGTCTTTTATACTGATAACGAGTTCAAACAGGTGCCATTAATACAGGTAACGAGTGGAGGACAGAGGAGCCTCTTAAAGAAGAAGTTACAGGTCTGTGAGAGCCAGAAATCTTGCTTGTTTTTAGGTGACCAAATACTTATTTTACCGAGGAATTTACCAATTAATTCATTAAAAATCCTACAATGTGATTTCCTGGATTCTTTCCCCCCATTCTGTCTCTCATAGTTGAAGTGTACCTATGATGAAAATTACAGGCCTCTCTCATCTTTTTAAGTGAGAGAACTTGCACAATTGGTGGCTGACTAAATACTTTTTTGCCCCGCTGTATGTATATATATGTATAAAATATAGATTTCATACTAGAGTGAAACAAACTGCTAGAAGGTAGCTTTGTAGTCTCAACAATTTATCCATAAAGACTGAATACCCATTGAATAAGATGTATTAGTTTGTAATAAATGATTAAATAAAAACAATCATTCAGTGAGGACAGCTGAAAGGTTATTGTTGTAGAGTATTGCCATGAGGATAGATAAAGAAATACTGATTTCTTTAATGGGAATTACATGTTTTCAATGTTCTTAGCAGGGTTACTCTCGGAAACGCAAGAGCTCGAGTCAAGTTTTTTGGTGCTCTGCTACCATCTAGTGCCAGAGAAGAAGCAGAGCAATCAAATCATTCAAGTATGGTTTGTACAATTTATTACAAGCTTTGTCATTGACAAGTTCACAATTTTTTTAACTCCTCACATAGTTTATACAAGCGTGATCTGTGTGGACCAAAATGTAAATGCAGTTCTTTCTCGTTCTGACAAAAAAAAATGCATTTTGTGAATAACAGTCTTCAAAAACCTTACGTTAATTTTTCCACTTTTCTACCACTCGCCAAACTATGCATCTCTACAGCCCAATTTGCAAATGTTTATGTACTTTGTGTCAAAACTGATATATTAAAGCAGGCATCAGAGTTACCCTGGATGGGGACAGCAGAACATCACAAGGCACCTTAGGCACATACACACACACACACACACCTCTATCAGCAAAGAGACATCGCCAACCTGTCTACCTGTATGTTTTTGGACAGTGGGATGAAACTGATGACTGTATAAATGAATGGACAACATGGTGCCATTCACTCCGATTGTGTGTTTTCAAAGCCTTCTTTGGGCTGAACTCGGAGTCACCATCTTGTGAAAATTGGAGCCAGAGTTTGCACAGATATGGTTGTACAGGTAATGGGTCTGCCTTGAGCCCACTCATATTAGTGATGGATATTTGTATGTGAATGCACGTGCTGATATTTCCTGAAGTTCAACTTAAGATGGTGCAATCAGCTAACTCAAAGTTGCAGATACAGTGTTATTTTCATACACATGAAAAATGTTAAATTGTAGTCATGACTGACTGAGCTACCATTTGCTACCTAAGTGACATTATCCTTGATTTTAATCAAAGTATTGGCGGGTGTTCCAGTTTCCCCACAGTCCAAAAACATGCAGTTAGGCTAACTGGCTACTCTGAATTGTCCATTGATCAAGCTTGGAGAAGGAAAGGCTCCGCCAAGTTTAAATGCCCTAGACACACCAATGATGGTGTGCCCCTTGCTGGCTATGGGGAAAAGAAGAAGAATGTAAATATAAGTAACTAATGTACAGCAGTCAACATTTACATTCATCAGAACCTATTTTTTCAGGGTAAAAATTGCTGCTTTGAGTTGAAAACATTAATGAGCACTGCTGGGTTGTAATGTCAATGTTCAAAAAAATCTCTCACTGAAAAGAGCCAGAATTCCCATTACATAAGCTATTGTTGAGTGTCTTGTATAGGCAGCACAGTGGTGTAGTGGTTACAGCAAGAAGGTTCTGGGTTTGAACCCAGCTGTTGACGAGGGCCTTTCTGTGTGGAGTTTGCATGTTCTCCCTGTGTCTGCGTGGGTTTCCTCCGGGTGCTCTGGTTTCCCCCCACAGTCCAAAGACATGCAGGTTAGGCTAATTGGTGGCTCTAAATTGACCCTACGGTCAGCATGTGGGTCAGGGTCCCCAAAAGTAAAGTCATTTCCTGTTGCCTGGGGGCATGTGAACCTTCATATACTGTTCCAGATCAGAAAAAATCTATTTCACAGAATGAAAATTAAATGAAACTAATCATGCAAATAATGGATGGAACAGAGAGTTACATGTAGATATTACAAATTAACTATTTAGAAAACAGATCAATACCAATCTGTAGCTGTAGTTACAAATTATGTATAATCATCTCATGATAATAATACAATTAAACAAGTCCTAAATTAAGTATAATTTACTGCATAATTATAACAAAAACAATACTTTATTCTTATACTGCATTTATAGAAAATATTGCCATACAATTTCCAAAACATTAAAAATTTGACATAAATTTCAAGAAAACCTAAACAACATCAGGCAATATCTATTGATAACTATTATCAAACAAAAATAAGGTCAATATAACAAATCAATAGTATAAAAAAGCCAATGTGTATTGAAGAAAATGAGATGTGAGATATTAGTGTGAGCACTGAAGAATAATCTATAAGTTATTGAACTCGATCAGGATCGATTCATGTGTGATGTGAATTATGTGACCAATAAATACTGTTAAGACATGAGTGTGAGAATGAAGTGAAAATGGCAAATAACATGAGAAAATAATCCTGTTTCAAGAACTGTCCTAAACAGAAAGGAAGAAGAATATACAGAAGAGAAAGATACACTGTATAAGAGAAAAAAACTGAAATAATCTAAGTAAAAATAAATAGTAAAAGATGCATTCAAAAAAAAAAGATCAGAGACTGAAGGGGCAAAGGGCAGCACGGTGGTGTAGTGGTTAGCACTGTCACACAGCAAGAAGGTTCTGGGTTCAAGCCCAGTGGCTGACGGGGGCCTTTCTGTGTGGAGTTTGCATGTTCTCCCTGTCTCTGCATGGGTTTCCTCTGAATGCTCCAGTTTCCCCCACAGTCCAAAGACATGCAGATTAGGTTAACTGGTGGTTCTAAATTGACTGTAGGTGTGAATGTGAATGGTTGTTTGTCTCTCAGCCCTGCGATGATCTGGTGACTTGTCCAGGGTGTACTCTGCCTCTCGCCCATAGTCAGCTGGGATAGGCTCCAGCTTGCCTGCGACCCTGCACAGGATAAGCAGTTATAGCATAGTTAATAGAGGGAGATGGTTAGGAAGGCCGGCAGACTTCAAAAGACTAACTCTTTGTTCAACATTATGACGTCACGTGACATTTACCGTGCACACGAACCCTGTATTGCTATAGATGCATGAGATGTATTTTTACAGTTTATTGAGAATATTCTAAGAATTTTGGTTTAAAATCAACGTTTTCAAACCGCAACATGCTCGTGCTTCGATTCCGTGTTTGTTTACATTTCGCAACAAGAGTAAAGTAGCGCGAAGCTCACTGAAAATATTATGAGCAAAAATTGAATAACGCTGTACGTACTTTAAAAGCTACTGGGATAATAAAAGGTCCCAAAACATCGAGTATCAATATTTTATCTTTTGAAATCGAAGAAAAAAAATCAAATCTCAGACGTTTTTTTTTACAATTTTAGGATTGTTTAACTTGTACTCAGTTTCAAACTGTTGAAGCTCACCTCTATGAGATGCCAAATTTTCTCTATTTCTCAGATCGTTTGATTTGAAAGATTCTGGCTTTTATTACTATTCTTCTTAAAGAAATAACAACCAGGAAATCTGGGGCAAATATTTATTTTTTTTGATAAGCCTTCAGTATTTGGTTTTGATTGCCGTATCGTAAAACAATGATGGTTAGAAAATAGGTAAACTGACGGTGTTTTTTTACAATAATTAAGACTTATTTTAAATGATTTTCACTCATTATATACATAGTTTTAAATGTTTTGTTTTTAAGTTTTCTTTCGCTTCTAAAATTACGAGTTTTAACTCAAAATCATCTCTAAATTCACTGTCGTCCTATATGTTTGTTTGGCTGGTGTGCACGGTCGTGGTCACGTGACGGTACAGTTCAACCTCAAATATGAAACTTGCACTTGCATGTGACGTCACAGCCGATCCAGATTGTGACAGACGCCATCTTGTCGGTCAAATGCCATATTTCCGCCTTCTACTTCTACTTCTGGTTCTACTTCTACCTTTTCTTCTGGAAAACCCTACTATATACAATTCTACTACAACGGCTGCGGCTACAAGCTCTCCCTACCTGTGCACGTTTTTTATGTTTTTTGTGTGTATTTTTGCGTGTTGTTCGTCTGTACCGGACTTCAATATCCACTACAACCATATGGACTTACTGGACATTGGTTTCCAGCAGAAAATGACGGTTTGTAGCGATTTCCATCGCATGCACAACATTCCAGACGAGATAGCGAGACCAGCGGGGTCTTTGTGGATTGTTATTGGAAGCAAAGCGAAGGAGGCGGCGCCGGGAGCGGAAGCAAAAGCGAGGCTGCAGAGCTGGCCTGTTGACTAAGCTCAGAAAACAGCCACTCAAATCTCCACTGCTAAGCCTCTACCTCTCCAACGCCAGATCCATGGTAAACAAGACGGACGATTTGGAATTACAGCTGGAATTACCTTATACTATTCTATAATCGGCTGGTCAGTGCTATACTAGATACTGATATAAATAGTGTTAGTACTCAATACTTAAGTGACTTACCCGTCCAATGAGGATAGTTATTTTCTTGTTTACAAGAGGCCACATCTGAGTCGCTGACAAATCCTGAATTTCTGTAAAGATAACTGTCCAGAGATTTATAAGCACGCAGTGCTTCACCACTGAACAGCGAGGGAAAGTTAATGAGGTAATAATTATACACGTCTAGGTATTCCGCTGGCAGTTCAACATCCACTGACACGGTCATGAAAACTACGTCCGGTAAGCAATAAGGGTCACTAATCTGTAGATCGTTTATTTTAGACATATATCTAGTTATCTGTTCATTAGAAAAATGAGCCTTGTAGTCCGTCGGTTGAAATTGATCCATTCTGTACATGAGTGCAGCAGTATTCAGCTGTGTTTTTTACCGACAAGATGGCGGCTGTGTACTTTCCGGTCACGTGACTGCAAGATCTCTAAAGGAAATAAAACAATGAAGGGGAACACTATAAAGATATGTAAGGAATGTGAGTAAAGTTGAGAGGATAAGAGGAGGTAATGAAAGGGAATAAAAAGTCAGGAAATACTTTGCTTGGGGCAAATTTGATTAGTTACGACGCTTTAACACATAAGCCATCTGGCCGCCATATTACCACGTACACACACGCGATGTACGTGGTAATATGGCAGCCAGATGTCGAGCTCTCCAGATATTTTACATAGAAATCAGTGGTCTCAACTCATTACATGGGTACCTTGAAAAAAGGGAGAGGAAGAACAAAAAAAAACTTGGTTAGAGATGTCACAAAGTAGGTGACAATGCCTTAACCATATGTGTGTTGCAGGCCACTAGGACCTCTTCCATCCTTGTCAAGGGGAGTGCTAACCTTCTCTCCTTTCATACAACACAGCAGACACAACTACCATCACAATATATAAAGATTGTAATGGGAATGAATGTCTGAAAGACGGTAACTTCTTCCACAAGAATAAAAACGTTACTTGTTTCAAGTAATATAAAAAAGATAATCCTTTTTAACAAAATAAACAGAATTACATATGCCATATATAGACGTTAGCTTCGTTTTTCGTTCTTGCCACGAAACTACTCCTGCCTCGCAATGCATTACTTATTTGCATAGAAAGGCTTTAAAGCCAATCACATTGAAGAAGAGCATGACGTTACGGAAGTAAACCAGAAACGTTGCACCGTTCCAAATGACGCCCTGAGCACTGCGTTCCGCCTCCAAGTCAGCACTTCAGTGACGTCATCGATGTGCAGCTCTATGGTGCGCGAGTGATCGAGGGTGAAAAAAAGAAGATTTGGGACACTCCACAAGCCTTCTCTCGCACGTTCCAAAAGTAAATCCCAGCATGCATTACGCGCTGGGAACTTCCATTGGCTAGCTTTACGTTGCTGATAACGTAAGGCTACATAATCATTTTCGATGTTCAAACATTGGATGTAAGCTGAAGTGTGATGTTGTTAGATTGCCTTTAGTTACTGGTTCCATGGTATTTTTCGTCAGCACAGAAGCTTTTGATCGGTCATCTTTATATTATCGCATTGTCTTTGGCTCTAACTGACCAACCGACTGCACTGCATTCTGCCGGCTCCACTGACTGACAGTATAGTTTTCAGCCGTCAAGTTCAGTCAGTGTCAGTGATGAAATTTCTTTGAACATTTCTAAGTCAGACCAGCAGACTGATACACATCTGATGTCTGTGGGGTGACAGGTGTAATAGTATCCGAGAATAAATGTCTGAATTCCGGTCTGCTTTACACCCATACAAATGTATAAGATCTTTTCAATTCATGAAATGAATAATCAGTAATTACTTTCCAAATATTTTATTCACCACCGTAGACTACTGGGATCAATGTAGAATGTTCCTGGTTACGCTGGAAAGCAGAAGAGGTAAAAGGCATTAAATTAGAGTCAAATGTACAAGCAGCTAGCGATTAAGATGATTGTTGCTCAGCCTCAAGCATGCCATGTCAAAGTCTAATGTAGCTAAGCATTAAATGTTGAACATACAATTACATCATAGGATTTATTTCTCGCCCTGTGATGACCTGGCGACTTGTCCAGGGTGTACCCTGCCTCTCGCCTATAGTCAGCTGGAATAGGCTCCAGCTTGCCTGCGACCCTGCAGAACAGGATAAAGGCGGCAAGAGATAATGAGATGAGATGATTTATTTCTCATTGGACGTCTGCTAGAACAGTTAGTTATAATGGTGAGCAGTGTCAGTGCAGTCACTCCTCACACCTTCCTAGCTGTTTCCCTCACTACTTCTGCCATAGTTGTCCACTCATCTAATACCTCTTCACCCAGTGTCTGTCTCACAATATCTCTTAATACTGACTTACAATCTTCCTGCTTCAACTTCCACCATCTGATTTTTGGTTTAGTTTTCTCTTTTTTACCTCCAAGATCATATTCCCACACTGCAAAAAATGATCTCTTGTTGAGAGAAAATATCTTTAATATGGGTGAATTTATCTATTATTTCTTATTAGAAGTTTACTAGAACTCAAATATAAGATTATTTAGCTTACTTTGAGACGCTTTTACTAATTTCAGGCCTTACATTTTCTTATTCTATTGGCAGATAATTTTGCTCATTTTAAGCATTCAATTCGAGAAAGAAGCAAAATTATCTGCCAATAGAATAAGAAAATTTAAGGCTTGAAATTAGTAAAAGCGTCTCAAAGTAAGCTAAATAATCTTATATTTGAGTTCTAGTAAACTTCTAATAAGAAATAATAATAAATTCACCCATATTAAAGATTATTTTCTCTCAACAAGAGATCATTTTTGCAGTGCAACCACCATCCGATGCTGCTTAGCTACAACTTTCCCCTGCTATCACTTTGCAGTCTCTAATCTTGTTCACATTGCATCTCTGACATAAAATGTTGTCCACCTGAGAACACCTTCCTCCACTCATATGTTACTCTATGCTCTTCTTTCTTCTTAAAGTATGTATTCACTACAGCCATTTCCATCCTTTTTGTGAAATCCACCACCATCTGCCCTTCCACATTTCTCTGCTACACTCCATACCTACCCATCACCTCCCCATCACCCATGTTCCCTTCTCCAACATGCCCATTTAGGTCTGTGCCAATCACCACTCTTTCCTTTTTTGGTATACTAACTACTTCATCCAACTCACTCCAGAATTCTCCTTTCTCCTCCATCTCACACCCCACTTGGGGCATATGTACTGACAATGTTCATCATCACCCCTTTAATATCCAGCTTCACACTCATCACTCTGTTATTCACTTTCTTTCCCTCCAATACACTCTTAACATACTCTTTACTCAGGATTACCCCCACACCATTTCTCCTCCAATCCACACTGTGATAGAAAAACTTGAAACCACCTCCAATGTTCCTGGCCTTACTTCCCTTCCACTCTGTTTCTTGTACACACAGGATGTCAAGCTTTCTCCTCTCCATCATATCAGTCAGCTCTTTTCCTTTACCACTCATAGTGCCAACATTTAAAGTTCCAACTTTCAGTTCCACTCTCTCCTGCCTTTTCTATTCTTGAGTTTCTTCCGAATTCACCTTCCACCTCTCTCCTCCTTTTCCCACCAGTAGCATAGCACTGGTACCCTGCTGGGCAGCAGTTCCAGTGGCAGTTGTTGTTAACCTGGGCCTCAGCCAATCCGGTATGAAAGTCCTCTTCATCATCTGCATAGTTGATTTGGCATGAGTTTTACGTCAGATGCTATTCTTAATGCAACCCTCCCCATTTCAGAATCAGAATCAGAAACACTTTTATTGCCATGTATGTGGACACACACAAGGAATTTGACTCCGGTTTCACTTAGCTCTCATAGTACAAAAACAGATAAAAAGCGTATACACACACAAAAAAAGGGTGCAATAGGTGCATAGTGCAAACTAAACCAGGTAAGTCAAGTAGATAAATAAAGTATACAGTGTGCACAGAATGACGGTATGAGTGTGCAGATATTTTACAAGTGATATTACTGATATATGAATCTGGATTTTAGCTGTTCATCACAGAAAGGATTTTCCCTTTTGGTGCAATATGGTGCATAGTGCAAAGATGAAATAGTAAATATAAATAAGTATAAATATAATATAAGTAACAGTGAGCACAGAATGACAGTATGAGTGTGCAGATATTTTGCAAATGATATTACTGATATATGAATCCGGATTTTAGCTGTTCATCACAGAGACAGCCTGAGGGAAGAAACTATTCTTGTGTCTGGTTGTTTTTGCATACAGTGATCTATATCGCCTCCCTGAGGGGAGAAGTTTAAACAGTTTATGACCAGGGTGTGATGGGTCTGCAGAGATGTTACCTGCCTGTTTCCTGACTCTGGAGAGGTACAGGTCTTGGATGGAGGGCAGGTTGACACCAATAATTTTCTCTACAGACCTTATTGTCCGTCGCAGTCTGTTCTTCTCCTGTTTGTTGACCGATCCAAACCAAACAGTGATGGAAGAGCAAAGAACAGACTGAATGATGGCAGAGTAGAATTGCGTCAGCAGCTCCTTAGGCAGGTTGAGTTTCCTGAGCTGGCGCAGAAAGTACAACCTCTGCTGAGCCTTTTTGATGATAGTGACTGTGTTGGTCTCCCACTTCAAGTCCCGAGAGATTGTGGAACCCAGAAACCTGAAGCTTTCAACAACAGTCACAATGTTGTTGGTGATGGTGATGGGCAGCAGAGTGGGGGGGCTCCTCCTAAAGTCCACTGTCATCTCCACAGTTTTGAGTGTGTTCAGCTCCAGATTGTTCTGACCGCACCAACAGACCAGCCGTTCAACCTTCCGTATGCAGACTCGTCACCATCTCGGATGAAGCCGATGACTGTTGTATCGTCCGCAAATTTCAGGAGTTTAACAGACGGGTCTCTTGAGGTGCAGTCATTGGTATAAAGGGAGAAGAGCAGTGGGGAGAGCACACACCCTTGGGGGGCGCCAGTGCTGATAGTCCGAGTGCTGGATATGATGCTCCCCATCCTCACCTGCTGCTTCCTGTTATGGCCCTTTTCCACTACCCTTTTTCAGCTCACTTCAGCCCGACACGGCTCGCGTTTCGACTACCAAAAACCAGCACGACTCAGCTCGTTTCAGCCCTGCTTAGCCCCTAAAACTCGCACCGTTTTGGGGTAGGGCTGAAGCGAGCCAAACCGTGCTGACTGAGGCTGGGGGCGTGAGCAGACACTCCCCTGTGCACTGATTGGTGAGGAGGCGTGTCCTCACATGCCCACACACGCCCCGCGAGCACGCTGGGATCTGTAAACACCATAAACCCGGAAGAAGAAGAATTACGAATTACGAGAATTTCTGAAGCCTTATGCGCCTCGCCTCATCTATACGCTCTTGCCAGTATCTGTTGGCGTTGTCAAGCCACAGCACCAAGACCAGCAACACTAACGACTCCATGTCCTCCATGTTTATTGTTTACTATTCGGGTCGTGAGACTACTGCTTAAAAGCTCACTGAATCAGAGCATCGTGGACGAGTTCGCGGAGCGCAAGGCTCGTCGTATGCCCTTCAAATAATGCGCGCAGTAGGCTATTGATGTTTTATTATGAGCCATGTACAGTATGTCGCCGAATGTTTTTTTGTTTCTGAGTTACATGTTCGTTTGAAGGACTTAATGTACAAAATAACATAGTTGCACCCCGTAGTGTTGAAATTGGTAAACACAGTGCATTCAGTGAGGTTTGCACCGCCCTCCTTTTATTTCTGACTCTTCCTGTCACTGCTGCAACCTCTGAGCGCTCATTCGTATGCCCTTCAAATAATGTGCACAGTATAGGCTATTGATGTTTTATTATGAGCCATGTACAGTATCCTAATGTTTTTTGTTTCTGAGTTACATGTTCGTTTGAAGGACTTGATGTACTAAATAACATAGTTGCACCCGGTAGTGTTGAAATTGGTAAACACCGCAGTTGCGGACATTTTGTAGCCTAAAATGATGTTATGATAAGCTTTAATAAAGGGTCCGGTCATTTGCCCCGCCCCCGGCCCGGCTCTGACTTGTTCCGCCACTGTCACTGATGTCACTGTTTGCGCTGCTTAACGACATCACATGACGTCCACCCACTTTCGCTAACTCCACCCAATGTGTCCACCCACTTCCAGCCAGCACGGTTCAGCGCGGTTGTAGTCGAAATGCAACTCCAACAGCCCCGCTCAGCCCGACTCAGCTCGACTCGGCACGGCACGGCTCAGCCGCGTTTGTAGTGGAAAAGCAGCATTAGTCAGGAAGTTTGTAATCCACTGACAGGTGGAGGAGGGCACAGTGAGCTGGGTGAGCTTGGTGTGGAGGATGCCTGGAACAATGGTGTTGAATGCCGAACTGAAGTCCACGAACAGGATCCTGGCGTACATCCCTGCAGTGTCAAGGTGTTGCAGGATGTAGTGTAGACCCAGATTTATTGCATCATCCACTGACCTGTTTGCCCGGTAGGCAAACTGCAGGGGGTCCAGCAGGGGGTCTGTGATGTCCTTCAGATATGACAACACCAGTCTCTCGAAGGACTTCATGACTACAGATGTGAGGGCAACAGGCCTGTAGTCATTCAGTCCTTGAGATATTGGTTTTCTTAGAAACCGGGATTATTGTGGAGTGTTTGAAGCATGAGGGGACTTCACACAGCTCCAGGGATCTATTAAAGATCTGGGTGAAGATGGGAGCCAGCTGGTCAGCACAGACCTTCAGACAAGAGGGTGACACACCATCTGGGCCAGGTGCCTTCCTGATCTTCTGTCTGTGGAAAAGCTGACAGACATCCTTTTCACAGAACTTGAGTGCTGGTGGGGGGTCAGAGGCGGGGGGTGGCAGAATGGCAGGGGGTGTAAATGTGTCTTTCATGACTGAAGGGGGGAGAGGTGTGAATGTGTCGAATCTGCAGTAAAACACATTCAGCTCGTCAGCCAGTTGATGGTTCACTGCAGTGTTGGGGGATGGTCTCCTATAGTCAGTAATGTTCTGCAGGCCTCTCCACACTGACGTCGTATCATTTGCTGAAAGGCTATTTTTAATCTTATCAGCATAGCTCCTCTTAGCTGCTTTCACCTCCATTGTCAGTCAGTGTGTTTACATGCACATAGAGAAAATCGAATTTCTGCCGTAGCTCGACTGAGGCTACATCCACACGACAACGGCGAGATTTTTTTTTTAAATATCGCGTCCACATGGGCAAAGGATCAGTAAAATTTCAGGTCCATATGGCAACGCAATGCTTGCTGAAAACGATGCAATACACATGCCACACCACTACGTGCGCTGTAAGACGGTCCCATTGGAGACACCAGAACAATAGAAGAAGTAGACGCATGCGCATAAACCCCTTCTTCTGTAGCATTAGCCACACAAAGTTTTGATTATTAATCAGTATCGTAAAACGAAAGACGCGGAAAGAGGAATGAATGGGGGTAGATGGAAGCCGGTACGCCAACATTCTGATATCCTCCAGAATTCTTTAATGGTCTGGAATAAATTGAATGCTACACGTTGATAGATTACTTTGTTCTTCTACACCCTTTTTGAGGAATGTATTGTCGGACTTAAACCAACATCTGAAGAGGTGAGATCGCTCCTTTTTTTTTCATATGTTTGCTGGCGGGATTGTCTTTGTTTTTGGAAAGTGCACGGGTGGTGCGCGGTTTGGTACTGCTTCCGCAGTGTTTGGACTAAAGACTCTGCCCTAAGGGCTATTCTCTCTCTCTCTCTCTCTCTCTCTCTCTCTCTCACTTTGCACCATTACACAATAAATATTCACAGTGAAAATATTTTGTAAGCGCGTTTCATGAACCAAGTTATAGGATTTGTTGACAACTCGCATCGAGTTCGTTACACTTCTACCCAGCGTGAAGCACTGACAGTCATGTGGTTGTGACGTCATCGTAAACAAATCCATTCTACTCATCCAGATGACTTCGCAACGGCTCCGTTGCCAGATCTTTTCACTCTGGAACCCGTTCTCAAAAGATTTCGTTTTGGGGCACCCAAAACGCCGGTGCCGTGTGGACACCAGGCCGAAACGATAAACAATTTTATCAGATTCACCTGAATCCGTTGCCGTGTGGACAGGGCCTGAAATCGAAGTTCTAAATGCCATGGAAACACCTTAGCTCAGCTGAAATCGAACCGAACTGGATTTCTCGTAATCGAGCTACGCGACCTAGATTATGCGATTGTAGCCGAGCTACTTAATGCATGTAAACCCTATCGAGCTACGTAGTCGAGCTACTTACTTCAGCACTGCCCCTTCCAGAAGTGACGAGTGACGAGACCACAAGTGAGAAACACAACAGCCTCGGTCGGCATGACAACAGTAGTAGAAACATGCACTTCTGGAGCAATGAAGAGATAGAGTTCATGCTCATTCAGCTTAAGGAGTTGAATATATATATATCGATGTTGCTGTCCTCGTCGTCGTTCTTCTTGTGAACATGGAACTGATAACTTTGTTTATACTCTTGAATAGCTCTTCTTCATGACGACAACCGGAAGTGTACCAACACGATGGGGCGTGTAGCGCCACCTGTGGCTCGGGTGCACAATGTACCTCACACAATAGCTCGATTTCCTTGTGTGCATGTAGGATTGGATTTCTCTGGCACCCCTGCTGGGACCCTTAGTTCGATTACCGACAGTAGCTTGATTTGGATGTGCATGTAAACGCACTGTATGTGTTTCTGGTCTGATTATACAGAACTCTGTCTCCACTTTTGTAGGCCTCTTCTTTGTTCTGTCAAAGTTGCCTGAGTTTTGCAGTGAACCAGGGTTTATTGTTGTATATGCGGAAGGTTTTGGTAGGCACACACATATCCTCACAAAAACTGATGTAAGATGTCACAGTATCAGTCAGTTCATGCAGGTCTGAGGTTGCAGCCTCAAAAACACTCCAATCAGTGCAGTCAAAGCAGGCTTGTAGTTCCACTTTGGCCTCATCGGACCATCTCCTCACCATCTTAACTACAGGCTTAGCAGCTTTCAGCTTCTGTCTGTAGGACGGGATAAGATAGTCCCAAGGCTGCACAGGGGACAGAGTGGTATGAGTCCTTTAAAGCAGTGTAATAATGGTCCAGAGTGTTAGAGTCCCTGGTGGGACAATTAATGTGCTGTTTATATTTTGGCAGTTCGTGGCTGAGGTTTGCTCTGTTAAAGTCCCCCAGAACAATGAGCAAAGAGTCTGGGTGTTTTTTCTCCACATTGTTTATCTGGTTAGCCAGGTGTTGTAACACCTCATTAATACACACCTGAGGAGGGATGTAAACTCCAACCAGAATAAACGAGGAAAACTCTCGCGGAGCATAAAACGGTTTGCAGTTTATGAATAATGACTCCAGATGAGGACTGCATGATTTGTTTAGAACTGTGACATCAGCACACCAACCTTCATTAATGTAAAAGCAGATTCTGCCTCCCCTCGTTTTCCCCGTGAGCTCCGTTTCGCGGTCCGCTCGGTGAAGGTGAAATCCAGGCAGAAGAGTCTGGGATGTGCTCACCGAGCCAGGTTTCGGTGAAACACAAGGCAGCAGATCTGTTAAAATCCGTGTTGATTGTGTTGAGGAGCAGCAGTTCGTCCATCTTATTGGCCAGAGAGCGGACGTTAGCCAGGTGAATAGACGGGAGCGCAGTGCGAAACCCCCGCTGCCTCAGTCTGACAAGCGCACCGGCTCGCTTCCCCCGGTGTCTCCGGCGTCCTCAGCGTAATCCATAGAGAGCTGCTGCTCCTCCAAAAAGTAGCTCTGGAAAACTTTCCAGATCAATGAAAGCTGATGAAAAAACTTTACTGGTGTGTAGAGCTCTCTTCGGTGTGGGTGGAGCACAGAGGACGGCAGGACAAAGCTTCAGGTAAGAATAGGCTTTTATTGCTAGACTTTTCAGTATAACAACAGTTTTATTCAGGTAAATACACACACACACGCTGTGTTCTTGTCCCGGGAAGAGCTCTCCTCTGCTCTCCCTCTGCCTCCTTAAATAGGGCGCGGTTACTGGGAAGACACACAAACACAGGTTAATTACCGTCAGGTGTAGTGATTCTGCCACTCACCTTCCCTGGCTCCGCCCTCCTGTCACAGACCGGCGCTTGACCATGCCCCCGCTGCCACATACCCCCACCGCCCAACTCAGGCCGGGCGGCCGTCCGGCCCGCAGCCGACTCCCCCCCCCCTTGACGGGAGAGGAAGTCCGCCACGACCATCTGCGCCCCCGGCCTGTGGACCACCTTGAAATTGAAGGGTTGGAGTGCCAGATACCAACGGGTGATCCGCGCGTTGGCATATTTCATGCGGTGGAGCCACTGGAGGGGCACGTGGTCCGAACAGAGGGTGAAAGGGCGCCCCAGCAGGTAGTAACGGAGGGCGAGGACCACCCACTTGATCGCCAGGCATTCTTTCTCAATCGTGCTGTAGCGCCCCTCACGCACCAACAGCTTCCTGCTAATGTACAGGATGGGGTGGTCCTCCACCTCCTGGGACAACACCGCCCCCAGCCCTCTGTCCGATGCGTCGGTCTGCAACACAAAAGGGAGAGAAAAGTCAGGGGAGTGTAATAGTGGCCCCCCACACAGTGCAGCCTTTACCTCAGAGAAAGCCCGCTGGCACTGCTCCATCCACTGGACCGGATCTGGCGCCCCCTTTTTAGTGAGGTCAGTCAGCGGGCTGGTGACGTCCGAATAATTAGGTATAAACCTATGATAGTAGCCAGCCAGCCCCAGGAACTGTCTCACCCTGTCCTGCCGCCAGAACAGCCGCCAAATGATCCTCCGCCAGTCCTACTGCCTGATCCAGCGACGCCGGGCGGTGGCACTGGACCCACTCCGCGGTTCCGGCTGGTAAGCGGGCGATGAACTGCTCCAGCACCACCTGATCGATGATTCCCTCGGCGTCGCGATCGTCAGCCCTCAGCCACCGCCAGCAGGCGTCCCGGAGCTGCTGGTCGAACGCGAACGGCCGGCCGACTTCCTCCAACCGCAGCGCGCGGAAGCGCTGGCGCTGTTGTTCTGGTGTGCGCCCCACGCGCTGGAGGACGCCCCGGCGAAGGTCCGCGTAGGCCAGCCGGCGGTCGGCGGGGAGCTGTAGCGCGGCCAGCTGCGCCTCTCCCGTCAGGAGGGGGAGGAGGCACGCCGTGCGCTGCTCCATCGGCCACCCCGAGGTTTCGGTGACCTGTTCGAACAATGCGAGGAACGCCTCGGGGTCGTCCTGCGGGCCCATCTTGGTCACGGTGAGGGGAGACGGGCCCGCGGCCGGGGTGCTGGTGGGCCCCGCCGACGCGAGGAGATGCCGGAACGCCTCGTGATCTTCCTGCTGGGCCAGCACCAGGGCTTCGAAGCGCCGCTCTTGTTCCTTTCGGAGCGTGACGAGCGCCTTGTGCTGGCTTTGCTGAGCCGTGGCGAGGGCGTGGACCAGGTCCGCGAACGGGGAGGATTCCATGGGGCTGCTGGGTTGGTCGGGCCGGGGTGCGAAGCGGGGCTGGGCCCGAGCCGCGGCTGGGGGAGCGGCCGTCCCGCCTCCCCGCCGCGCCGCCTCCCGTCGGAAAGCGTCACGCGCAGCGCGTCCCCCCCCACCGCCCGTCTCCCGTTCCCTCTCCCTGCCCTCTGCCCCGGCGGCCCTTCCCTCCCCCCCCCCCCACGTCCGTTCGCGGGCGGTGGGAGGGGGGTGGCGAGGCGGCCGCTCCTGGGGCTCTGGGCGGCGCGGGAGGTGCGGGTTTCCGGGCGAGTGAGGGGGCCGCCTCTACGCGTGGCGCCGAGGGAATCATCGATCAGTGCCTGGGTTTTGGCACCACTGTAGAGCTCTTTTCGGTGTGGGTGGAGCACAGCGGACGGCAGGACAAAGCTTCAGGTAAAAATAGGCTTTTATTGCCAGACTTTTCAGTATAACAACAGTTTTATTCAGGTAAATACACACACACACACATGCTGTGTTCTTGTCCCGGGAAGAGCTCTCCTCTGCTCTCCCTCTGCCTCCTTAAATAGGGCGCGGTTACTGGGAAGACACACAAACACAGGTTAATTACTGTCAGGTGTAGTGATTCTGCCACTCACCTTCCCTGGCTCCGCCCTCCTGTCACAGACCGGCACTTGACCACGCCCCCGCTGCCACATGGTGGTTATTCCAATGTTTATAAGTTCTTCTCTGGAGTATGTGACCAGAGAAGCAGTGCAAGAAACACAATAAATACACAAAAACATAGAAAGTACGAGAGAGCGAAGTACTGAGGCAACCGTCCGCAGCGCCATCTTGGATTTTATCCGGGCTTGGGACCGGAACTAAGAATGCACTAGTTTGTGTAACTCCAGTGGCTGGATTCACATGATACTTAGAGTAATGCAAATGAAATAATTGCCGATTAAATAATTAGCAGTGAATTGTTATTGCACCAGATAATTCAGCAAACATAGAACGTTCAACTAATGTTAGCTTATGGTTCTCCTGTGGTTAGTTTTACAAGAACCTTCTCCCAACATTTAGAGAATGTTCTCTCCAGGTTATTATGCATCAGACCATTCCTCAAATGTTTTGGGAACTAAAATCTCGAATGTTTTTTTATGGTTGCATTGTGCTTTTCACACAATGTTCCAAATTGGTTGTATTTATTCACACATCCATATGAAAATGTTCCTAGAACGTTGCACAGAGGTTGACAATGCAAAAAGACGGACAATTCTACAACCCTGATTCCAAAAAAGTTGGGACAAAATACAGATTGTAGATAAAAATGGAATGCAATGATGTGGAAGTTTCAAAATTCCATATTTTATTCAGAATAGAGCATAGATGACATATCAACTGTTTAAACTGAGAAAATGCATCATTTAAAGAGAAAAATTAGGTGATTTTAAATTTCATGACAACAACACATCTCAAAAAAGTTGGGACAAGGCCATGTTTACCACTGTGAGGCATCCCCTTTTCTCTTTACAACAGTCTGTAAACGTCTGGGGACTGAGGAGACAAGTTGCTCAAGTTTAGGGATAGGAATGTTAACCCATTCTTGTCTAATGTAGGATTCTCATTGCTCAACTGTCTTAGGTCTTTTTTGTCGTATCTTCCGTTTTATGATGTGCCAAATGTTTTCTATGGGTGAAAGATCTGGACTGCAGGCTGGCCAGTTCAGTACCCGGACCCTTCTTCTAAGCAGCCATGATGCTGTAATTGATGCAGTATGTGGTTTGGCATTGTCATGTTGGAAAATGCAAGGTCTTCCCTGAAAGAGACGTCGTCTGGATGGGAGCATATGTTGCTCTAGAACCTGGATATACCTTTCAGCATTGATGGTGTCTTTCCAGATGTGTAACCTGCCCATGCCACATGCACTAATGCAACCCCATACCATCAGAGATGCAGGCTTCTGAACTGAGCGCTAATAACAACTTGGGTCGTCCTTCTCCTCTTTAGTTCGAATTACACGGTGTCCCTGATTTCCATAAAGAACTTCAAATTTTGATTCGTCTGACCACAGAACAGTTTTCCACTTTGCCACAGTCCATTTTAAATGAGCCTTGGGCCAGAGAAGACGTCTGCGCTTCTGGATCATGTTTAGATACGGCTTCTTCTTTGAACTATAGAGTTTTAGCTGGCAATGGTGGATGGCACGGTGAATTGTGTTCACAGATAATGTTCTCTGGAAATATTCCTGAGCCCATTTTGTGATTTCCAATACAGAAGCATGCCTGTATGTGATGCAGTGCCGTCTAAGGGCACGAAGATCTTCTACCCAGTATGGTTTACCCAGTACCCAGTATGGTTTTCTGGCCTTGACCCTTACGCACAGAGATTCTTCCAGATTCTCTGAATCTTTTGATGATATTATGCACTGTAGATGATGATATGTTCAAACTCTTTGCAATTTTACACTGTCGAACTCCTTTCTGATATTGCTCCACTATTTGTCGGCACAGAATTAGGGGGATTGGTGATCCTCTTCCCATCTTTACTTCTGAGAGCCGCTGCCACTCCAAGATGCTCTTTTTATACCCAGTCATGTTAATGACCTATTGCCAATTGACCTAATGAGTTGCAATTTGGTCCTCCAGCTGTTCCTTTTTTGTACCTTTAACTTTTCCAGCCTCTTATTGCCCCTGTCCCAACTTTTTTGAGATGTGTTGCTGTCATGAAATTTCAAATGAGCCAATATTTGGCATGAAATTTCAAAATGTCTCACTTTTGACATTTGATATGTTGTCTATGTTCTATTGTGAATACAATATCAGTTTTTGAGATTTGTAAATGTAGCTTTCCCTAGGTGTGGGTGGAGCACAGAGGACGGCAGGACAGAGATCAGGTTCAACAAACAGTTTTATTGTTCCACTTTTCAGGGAACACCATAGGTTTCACGCAGACACACGCACACACACACATCAGGTGTCTGGTTCGGGAGAGATCTCCTCTGCTCTCGCTCTCCCTCCCTAAATAGGGCGCGGTCCCTGGGAAGACACACAAACACAGGTTAATTGCTCTCAGGTGAAGTGAATCTGCCACTTACCTTCCCTGACTCCGCCCTCCTGTCACAGACCGGTGCTCGACCACGCCCCCGCTGCCACATACCCCCACCGCCCGACTCAGGCCGGGCAGCCGTCCGGCCCGCAGCCGACTCCCCCCCCCCCCTTGACGGGAGAGGAAGTCCGCCACGACCATCTGCGCCCCCGGCCTGTGGACCACCTTGAAATTAAAGGGTTGGAGCGCCAGATACCAACGGGTGATCCGCGCGTTGGCATCTTTCATGCGGTGGAGCCACTGGAGGGGCGCGTGGTCCGAACAGAGGGTGAAAGAGCGCCCCAGCAGGTAGTACCGGAGGGCGAGGACCGCCCATTTGATCGCCAGGCACTCCTTCTCAATCGTGCTGTAGCGCCCCTCACGCACTGACAGCTTCCGGCTGATGTATAGGACCAGGCGATCCTCCCCCTCCACCTGCTGGGACAAAACGGCCCCCAGCCCTCTGTCCGACGCATCCGTCTGTAACATAAAAGGGAGAGAGAAGTCAGGGGAGTGTAAAAGTGGCCCCCCACACAGTGCAGCCTTTACCTCAGAGAAAGCCCGCTGGCACTGCTCCGTCCACTGGACCGGATCTGGCGCCCCCTTTTTAGTGAGGTCAGTCAGCGGGCTGGTGACGTCCGAATAATTAGGTATAAACCTACGATAGTAGCCAGCCAGCCCCAGGAACTGTCTCACCCCCTTTTTGGTCTTGGGCCTCAGGCAGGCCGCAATCGCTGCTGTCTTATTAATTTGGGGACGCACCTGCCCGTTGCCCAAGTGGAAGCCCAGATACCGTACTTCCACCCGCCCAATCGCACACTTCTTTGGGTTGGCCGTGAGTCCCGCCCGTCTCAGCGACCTAAGGACGGCCCTCAGGTGTTGCAGGTGCCGCTGCCAGTCGTTACTATAAACGATAATGTCGTCCAGGTAGGCGGCCGCATAGGTGGCGTGGGGCCGGAGGACCCGGTCCATCAGCCGCTGAAACGTAGCGGGCGCCCCAAACAGCCCAAACGGAAGTGTGACGAACTGGTGTAAGCTGAACGGTGTGGAAAAGGCCGTTTTCTCCCGGGATAATGGAGTCAAGGGGATCTGCCAATATCCCTTCGTTAAATCCAGTGTCGAGTAAAAGCGAGCCGTGCCTAGTCGATCGAGCAGCTCATCAATACGAGGCATTGGGTACGCGTCGAATTTAGACACCGCGTTGACTTTTCTATAGTCCACACAGAACCGGACCGAGCCGTCGGCCTTGGGAACCAAGACCACCGGGCTGCTCCAGTCGCTGTGGGACTCCTCGACGATGCCCATTTCGAGCATGGCCTGAAGTTCTTCCCGAACCACCTTTTTTTTGTGTTCGGGTAGTCTATAAGGGCGGCTACGCACTACCACCCCCGGGGGTGTCTCTATGTGGTGTTCTATGAGGTTAGTGTGACCGGGCAGGGGCGAGAACACATCCGAAAACTCGGCCTGCAACTGGGCGACCTCCGTGAGTTGGGTCGGGGAGAGGTGGTCTCCACAGGGGACCGTTGAGGTACGTGATGCCAAATTCCCTTTTTGAACCTCCGGCCCCAGCTCCGCCTTCTCCGGAACTACCGACACCAACGCCACGGGGACCTCCTCGTTCCAGAGTTTGAGCAGATTGAGGTGGTAAATCTGTAGCGCCCCACCCCTGTCTGTTCGCCTCACCTCATAGTCGACATCCCCGACTCGCCGTGTGACCTCAAAGGGTCCTTGCCACTTGGCGATTAATTTGGAGCTCGACGTGGGCAAGAGTACGAGTACTTTATCTCCCGGTGTGAACTCTCTAAGGCGCGTACCCTTGTTGTACAGGCGGGCTTGCCGTTCCTGGGCCTGCCGCAAATTCTCCTGAGTTAGGTGGGTGAGCGTGTGGAGTTTTGCGCGCAGGTCCATAACGTACTGAATTTCATTCTTACTTTGTGAAGGTCCCTCCTCCCAATTTTCCCGCAGCACGTCCAGGATGCCGCGCGGCTTACGCCCATATAATAATTCGAACGGGGAGAACCCCGTGGAGGCTTGAGGGACCTCTCGCACTGAGAACAGCAAGGGTTCGAGCCACTTATCCCAATTACGTGCGTCCTCACTTACGAATTTTTTAATGATATTTTTGAGGGTGCGGTTGAACCGTTCTACTAAACCGTCCGTTTGTGGGTGATATACACTGGTGCGGATCGGCTTAATCCCCAATAACCCATACAGTTCGCGTAGTGTTCGTGACATAAACGTAGTGCCTTGATCAGTCAGAATCTCTTTCGGGATTCCAACTCGGGAGATGACGCGGAAGAGTGCCTCTGCAATACTGCGTGCTGAGATATTGCGCAGAGGCACTGCTTCCGGGTATCGCGTTGCATAGTCCACTAGAACTAATATAAAGCGGTACCCTCGTGCTGACCGATCTAATGGCCCGACGAGATCCATCCCAATTCTTTCAAACGGGGTCTCGATTAACGGTAGAGGGCGCAATGGCGCTTTTGGAATGGCCGCTGGATTTACTAACTGGCATTCGCGGCATGCCGTACACCACCTACGGACATCGCCGCGAATCCCCGGCCAATAGAATCGGGCCATTATTCGGGCTAGTGTTTTATCCTGCCCTAAGTGTCCAGCCATGGGATTAAAGTGAGCCGCCTGGAATACCAATTCCCGGCGGCTCTTTGGAATCAAAAGCTGCGTGACTCGCTCTTTAGTTTGAGTGTCCTGTGTCACTCGGTATAACCTATCCTTCATAATCGCGAAGTAGGGGAAGGACGGGGTGGCGTTCGGCGGGAGCGTTTGACCATCGATTACTCTCACTTGGTCAAACGCATGCCGCAGAGTCTCGTCTCGCGACTGCTCTAATGGGAAATCCGCGAGGGATTCCCCAATAGAGAGAGGAGGAGCCGGTGGCTCCTCACCCTGACGCGGAGATGACGTAGACGGCTCCGCGACAGCGGCTCCCGCCAAAACGACACCGGGACCTCCCCCTGTCAACTGGCAGGACCCACTCTCTACTAGGCGCGTCATTAAACCCCGAAATCCCGGCCAATCAGTCCCCAAAATTAACGAGTGGGTAAGGCGAGGATTAACCGCCGCCTTCACTATAAATTTTTCCCCTCTGAAAATAATGTGGACCGACACCAAAGGGTAGCTGTGAACATCCCCGTGCACACACAAAACCTTCACCCCTTGTGCTCCCCCCAATGCCTCGTTTTGAACCAGGCTTTGGTGAATTGAGGTCTGATTACAACCAGAATCCACCAATGCCTGATATGTAGCCCCTTGGATACTCACCGGTATCCGATACGCTCCGGCCCGATCGAGGGCGGCCTCTGGCGCATCGGGGATCCGAACCACCGCACCCACTTCCATTGCTGTGCACTGCTGTTGAAGGTGGTCCGGTTCCCCGCAGCGCCAGCAAACCGGCCCGGGCTTTCCCTCTGCACCGGTGCTCTGGGGCTCACTCACCTGAGGTGGGGGAGAGACAGACACAGAAGGGAGACACGGGAGGGCACCGCGGGTGCGGCGGGCCGGCAGGGGTGGTGCCGGCCCCCGCCTCCGCGGTGGGGGAATGGGGCGAGGACGGGACACAGAAGGAGGGGAGAGAGAGAGAGAAAGAGAAGAGGAGAGAAGAGATGTCGACATCCGCTGTCCTGCCGCCGAGACAGCCGCCAGATGATCCTCCGCCAGCTCGACTGCCTGATCCAGCGACGCCGGGCGGTGGCACTGGACCCACTCCGCGGCTCCTGCTGGTAAGCGGGCGATGAACTGTTCCAGTACCACCTGATCGACGATTCCCTCGGCGTCGCGATCTTCGGCCCTCAGCCACCGCCAGCAGGCGTCCCGGAGCTGCTGGCCGAACGCGAACGGGCTGCCGTCTTCCTCCATCCGCAGCGCGCGGAAGCGCTGGCGCTGCTGCTCCAGCGTGCGCCCCACGCGCTGAAGGACAGCCCGGCGAAGGTCGGCGTAGGCCAGCCGGCGATCGGCGGGGAGCTGTAGTGCAGCCAGCTGCGCCTCTCCCGTCAGGAGGGGGAGGAGGCGCGCCGCGCGCTGCTCCATCGGCCACCCCGAGGCTTCAGCGACCTGCTCGAATAACGTGAAGAAAGCCTCGGGGTCATCCTGCGGGCCCATCTTAGTTAAGGTGAGGGGAGACGGGCCCGCGGCCGGAGCGCTGGTGGGCCCCGCCGACGCGAGGAGACGCCGGAACGCCTTGCGATCTTCTTGCTGGGCCAGCACCAGGGCATCGAAGCGCCGCTCTTGTTCCTTTCGGAGTGTGACGAGCGCCTGGTGCTGGCTTTGCTGAGCCGTGGCGAGGGCGTGGACCAGGTCGGTGAACGGGGAGGATTCCATGGGGCTGCTGGGTTGGTGCTCCATTTCCCGGGTTTCGGCACCACTGTAGCTTTCCCTAGGTGTGGGTGGAGCACAGAGGACGGCAGGACAGAGATCAGGTTCAACAAACAGTTTTATTGTTCCACTTTTCAGGGAACACCATAGGTTTCACGCAGACACACGCACACACACACATCAGGTGTCTGGTTCGGGAGAGATCTCCTCTGCTCTCGCTCTCCCTCCCTAAATAGGGCGCGGTCCCTGGGAAGACACACAAACACAGGTTAATTGCTCTCAGGTGAAGTGAATCTGCCACTTACCTTCCCTGACTCCGCCCTCCTGTCACAGACCGGTGCTCGACCACGCCCCCGCTGCCACAGTAAATTATTGCATTCCGTTTTTATTTACAATTTGTACTTTGTCCCAACTTTTTGGGAATCGGGGTTGTAATTTGAGATGGGTTTATCCCTTTCATGCGTTGTATCCATATATGTGGACAGTAAATTTAACTTTATTTTGGGTTGGTGTATCATGATAATGTTCTCCAAATCACTTGGGGCAGGCTCAGTAGATCCATAGCAAGATTGCAACAGGAGTTATTATGTTGTATTCCATAAATGGTTTCTTTGCTGACACCCTCAGTCCAAAATGGCCGATGGTGTTAGCCATGCACAAAATGCCTCAGACATATCTGTAGAAAACTTTTATTCAAAAAGGTCAGCTTGGGTTAAAAAAATATTAGGATGCACAAGAAACTAATTAACATGTTTTTGTTTTGAAGGGTTAAAGGAAAAATGTGACATTTTCTATCAGATGTATTTTTTTGGCTACTATCCTCAGATCAATGGCTTGTCATTTATTTATTATTTGTACCCTTCAATGTCTGTACTTCATACATTGTGCCATCATTTGCTGATTTTTTTTTTTGTTGATTTCCCAATACATATAGGTCATTTTCAATAGTGTTGTTTGTATAAATGTGTGTATTGATAAACCCATCAACACTGACCACAAGAACTGAAAAAACTTTCTCTGAACATTTAAATAGACTATTTATTTGTTTGGGGCGGCACGGTGGTGTAGTGGTTAGCGCTGTCGCCTCACAGCAAGAAGGTCCTGGGTTCGAGCCCCGGGGCCGGCGACGGCCTTTCTGTGCGGAGTTTGCATGTTCTCCCCGTGTCCGCGTGGGTTTCCTCCGGGTGCTCCGGTTTCCCCCACAGTCCAAAGACATGCAGGTTAGGTTAACTGGTGACTCTAAATTGACCGTAGGTGTGAATGTGAGTGTGAATGGTTGTTTGTGTCTATTGCCGCTTTTCCACTACAAACGCGGCTGAGTCGGGCTGAGCCGTGTCGTGCTGAGTCGAGCTGAGTGGGGCTGTTGGAGTTGCATTTCGACTACAACCGCGCTGAACCGTGCTGGCTGGAAGTGGGTGGACACATTGGGTGGAGTTAGCGAAAGTGGGTGGACGTCACGTGATGTCGTTAAGCAGCGCAAACAGTGACATCAGTGAGCTTTTAAGCGGTAGTCTCACGACCCGAATAGTAAACAATAAACATGGAGGACATGGATTCGTTAGTGTTGCTGGTCTTGGTTCTGTGGCTTGTTGTCACCGACAATGCCAACAGATACTGGCAAGAGCGTATAGATGAGGCGAGGCGCATAAGGCTTCAGAAATTCTCGTAATTCGTAATTCTTCTCCTTCCGGGTTTGCGGTGTTGACAGATCCCAGCGTGCTCGCGGGGCGTGTGTGGGCATGTGAGGACACTCCTCCTCACCAATCAGTGCACAGGGGAGTGTCTCCTCACGCCCCTAGCCCCGATCAGCTCGCTTTGGCTCGTTTCAGCCCCACTCCAAAACGGTGCGAGTTTTAGGGGCTAAGCAGGGCTGAAGCGAGCTGAGTCGTGCTGTTTTTTGGCAGTCGAAACGCGAGCCGTGTCGGGCTGAAGTGAGCTGAAGCGAGCTGAAGTGAGCTGAAAAAGGGTAGTGGAAAAGGGCCATATGTGTCAGCCCTGTGATGACCTGGCGACTTGTCCAGGGTGTACCCCGCCTTTCGCCCATAGTCAGCTGGGATAGGCTCCAGCTTGCCTGCGACCCTGTAGAAGGATAAAGCGGCTAGAGATAATGAGATGAGATGAGATTTATTTGTTTGGTGTGGCAGCATGGTGGTGTAATGGTTAGCACTGTCGCCTCACAACAAGAAGGTTCTGGATTTGAACCTCATGGCCGACAGAGACTTTTCTGTGTGGAATTTGCATGTTCTCCCCGTGTCTGCATGGGTTTCCTCCGGGTGCTCCGGTTTCTTCCCACAGTTCAAAGACATGCAGGTTAAGTAAAAATACCCAGCCACTGGGGTTGCACAAAGCTAGCGCATACTTAGTGCTGGTCCCAAGTCCAGATAGATTGGGGAGGGTTGCGTCAGGAAGGACATCCGGTTTAAAAACCTATGCCAAATCAAATATGCAGATCATGATGATCTGTTGTGGCTGGTGAACCCTAAAAGGAGCAACTGAAGGAAGATTTATTTGTTTGGCGTAATTAATAGTTTAGGATATTTAAAATTAGTTTAGGTGCCAACCACCAGTTATAACCTTCAAGGTAAGTAAAGTTAACTAATGTTACAGGTTTATCAGACAGCCTGATCCATGTAAAAACTCTCCTGGGAGTCAGACAGACGACACCCAATGATCTGGTTCTTTTAGAACTGGAGTACCCTTTGTTACAAGTGAAAGTGATGAATATTCAGCGAAGATTTCTGTCACGCATGTTAAATAACAGAAGCGGGTTACCTGATGACCTGTTTTATACCATGTAGAAGATTTGTAGTGATGCTAAAATGTCTGGTGTGAGGTATCTACAAAGTCTCCTAGATGTACAACCCCTGGCAAAAAGTATGGAATCACCAGTCTTGGATGAGCACTCATTCAGACGTTTTATTCTGTAGAACAAACTGAGATCACAAACATGATACAATAATAAAGTCATTCCAAAGTGCAACTTCTTGGCCTTCAGAAACACTAAAATAAACGAAGAAAATACATTGTGATAGTCAGCAAATGTTACTTTTATAGACCAAGCACAGGGAAAAAAATATGGAATCACTCAATTTTCAGGTAGAAAATAAGGACTCACCCAGTCAATTTCCTTTCCCTAAATTGACACCTGCCTCAGATTAGATCTGCTCGTTAGTCTGCAGTTAGAAACAGCGCAGTTATCACACCTTGGAGGGCTGCTGGACCAAATGGATTGGCAAGAATCATGGCTCCAACAAGAGAGATGTCTCTTGAAACAAAAGAGAGGATTGTCAAACTTCTTAAAGAAGGTAACTCTTCACGCATGGTTGCCAAAGATGTGGGCTGTTCACAGTCAGCTGTATCTAAGCCTATGTTTACATTAGACCGTATCAGCAGATCATCAGATTAACATTTTTAAAACGATTAGTGTGCACACAGCAACACCAATACACGATTTGCGTGCACACAGCAACACCAATACACGGATACGCTCGGCTCCGCAGGCATCCTGCGCTCCAAATCACTCCGCCCTGAACAGCGAGTGCCCTCTGGAGGGTGCGCACTCCGGCCCTGCGCAGCTCACACAGCGCGCGAGTGAAGTGCACAAGCCACGATTCGGGACTGAGCCACTGTGTGTGTGATCCCAGCGCATATCACTTACCACTTGCAAGTGGAAGGATGGCAAGCCTAAAGACAATCATAACTACACAGTGGGCAGTATTTGCATCAGTATTTACAGTATTTTCATACTTTTATACTCTTTAATGAAAGGTGATACAAGGCGGAAGTCCGCGCCGTTTTTCAGCAGTCGCGTCACATGACCAACGCCAGCGAATCAGGAAGGTGGATGTCACAGTGACGTTGTCCAATGACGACGGCAGCTAGAGCTCAGCACAGCGTATCTGCGTATCTCAATGTTTACACAGCACCGGAGCTGACACGATCTAGATTGAATACGTGGACGCTGGCGGATTCCCGTTTCCCGGCGTTTCCAGGCGGTTTAATGTAAACGGACAGTGCATCCGCGAAGAAAACGAGACAGATACGGTCTAATGTAAACTTGGCCTAAGGCTACATCCACACAACAACGGCAACGAGATTTTTAAAAAAAATATCACGTCCACATGGGCAACGGATCAGTAAAATATCAGGTACATATGGCAACGCAACGCTTGCTGAAAACGATGCAATACACATGCCACACCTCTAGGGGCGCTGTAAGACGGTCCCATCGGAGACACCAGAATAATAGAAGTAAGGAAGCATGCGCATAAACTATTATGTGCGAGACTTCATATTAGCCACAGTCAGAAAAATCTGTTCGTAAAATTACGTTATAATGACCAAATACAATGAAAAGTATTTTTCCAGTCTCACCTGTGAAAGGTAATCCCATGTGATCTCGTTTGGACGGCAAACCTGTTGGTACAGTTAAACGCAGCACATGAATGAGGCATCTTTATTCTCCGCTTTGCCCCATCCAATATGGCGGCGAGGATGACGTATGATTCTACGCGGAAGGTGGCGTCTTTAATGGTCCGGAATAAATTGAATGCTACACGTTGATGGATTAATTTGTTCTTCTACGCCCTTTTTGAGGAATGTATTGTAGGACTTAAACCAACATCTGAAGAGGTGAGATCGCTCCTTTTTTTTTCCCTATTTTTGCTGGCGGGATTGACTCTGCCCTAAGGGCTATTCTCTCTCTCTCTCTCTCTCTCTCTTTCTCTCTCTCTCTCTCACACACTGCACCATTACGCAATAAATATTCACAGTGAAAATATTTTGTAAGCGCGTTTCATGAACCAAGTTATAGGATTTGTTGACAACTCGCATCGAGTTCGTTACACTTCTACCCGGCGTGAAGCACATGTGGTTGTGACGTCATCGTAAACAAATCCGTTCTACTCATCCAGACGACTTCGCAACGGCGCCGTTGCCAGATCTTTCCAATCTGGAACCCGTTCTCAAAAGATTTCGTTTTGGGGCACCCAAAACGCCGGTGCCGTGTGGACGCCAGGCCGAAACGATAAACAATTTTATCAGATTCACCTGAATCCGTTGCCGTGTGGACAGGGCCTAAGATATGGACCAAGTACAAACAGCATGGGAAGGTTTTTAAAGCCAAGCATACTGGTAGACCAAGGAAGACATCAAAGCGTCAAGACAAAAAACTTAAGGCCATATGTCTTGAAAACCGAAAAAGTACAACAAAACAAATGAAGCATAAATGGGAGGAAGCTGGAGTCAATGTACAAGTATGTGACCGAACCGTGAGAAATTGCCTAAAGGAAATGGGATTTTTATATAGGAAAGCTAAAAGAAAACCATCATTGACACCTAAACAGAAAAGAACAAGACTACAATGGGCTAAGGAGAAGCAATCATGGACTGTGGATGACTGGATGAAAGTTATCTTCAGTGATGAATCACGAATCTGCATTGGACAAGGTGATGATGCTGGAACTTTTGTTTGGTGCCGTTCCAGTGAGATTTATGAAGAGAACTGCCTGAAGAAAACATCCAAATTTCCACAATCCTTGATGATATGGGGCTGCATGTCAGGCAAAGGCACTGGGGAGATGGCTGTGGTTACTTCTTCAATAAATGCACAGGTTTACATTGACATTTTGGACAGTTTTCTTATCCCTTCAATTGAAAAGATGTTTGGGGATGATGAAATAATTTTCCAAGATGACAATGCATCATGCCATAGAGCAAAAACTGTGAAAGCATTCCTTGGTGAAAGACACATCCAGTCAATGTCATGGCCTGCAAATAGTCCAGATCTCAACCCAATAGAAAACTTGTGGTGGAAATTGAAAAAAATGGTCCACGACAAGGCTCCGGCCTGCAAAGCTGATCTGGCAACTGCAATCAAAGAGAGTTGGCACCAGATTGATGAAGAATACTGTTTGTCACTCATCAAGTCCATGCCTAAGAGACTGCAAGCCGTTATAAAAGCCAGAGGTGGTGCAATTAAGTACTAGTGATGTGTTTTGAATGTTCTTTTGTTTGTCTGTTTTTCATGATTCCATATTTTTTTCCTCAGAATTGAGTGATTCCATATTTTTTTTCCCTGTGCTTGATCTATAAAAGTAACATTTACTGACTTCCACAATGCTTTTTCTTCATTTCTTTTAGTGTTTCTGAAGGCCAAGAAGGTGCACTTTGGAATGACTTTATTATTGTATCATGTTTGTGATCTGAGTTTGTTCTTCAGAATAAAACGTGTGAATGAGTGCTCATTCAAGACTGGTGATTCCATACTTTTTGCCAGGGGTTGTAGATGATCATGTGATGGTGGCTATAACATGCCGCAAACATTCTGTTATAACATCAGAACGGTCTAAGTATAAGACATATTGTAACTTGAATCCGGACTTATCCTCACCAGGTATAGATACCTCGTCTGACATTGCAGAGCAGGAGTGAATAGCAACCACTAGGTTATGCCTTTCAGCTCACAGTCTTGCTGTAGAGACTGGTTGATGGCCTAGAATTCCACACGATAAATGATTGCCCTTGTGGTGTAGTTCAAACTAATAAGGCCCTGTTTACATTATTTTGAATCAGCGGATCATCAGATTAACGTTTTTAAAACGATTCGCGTACACACACAAAATTTCTGTGCCCGCAACAAAACCGTTCCCCGTGCACACAGCAACGCCAATACACGGATACGCTAATCACATGACTAATTAGACGGCACGTCACATGATCCCAGTGCATATCGGGCATGCGCAAGTCACTCACCACTTGCAAGTGGAAGGATGTCGTTGTAAAAAATGAAGTATGCCAGTCTGTTATCGGCGGTACTGGTACTACAATGACACCTTTTTTACACCGTGTATGGCCTTCGTGTTTATGCTAGAAGGATCTAACAGTGTTCGGTACACTCTTCACCTCGCAGAACGGCCGTTTTTTGCGATTACAACAAGACTATTTAGTGCTACGGTAACCAACACACTTCCTGTATTGCTCATTCACTTAATGACTTCCTCAACACACTTCCTGTATTGCTCATTCACATGACCAACGTGGCATGACCAACGCCAGCGAATCAGGAAGGTGGATGTCACAGTGACATTGTCCAGTGACGACATCAGCTAGAGTTCAGCACTGCATATCCTCGTTCCTCAATGTTTACACAGCACCGGATCAGATACATACTGGGTTGAATACGTGGGCCCTGGCAGATTCAAACTGTTCCGCCTGTGGAGTCATTTTCCGGCGTTTTAATATGCACGGACAGTGCATCTGCAACGAAAACGATATGGATACGGTCTAATGTAAACACAACCTAAAGAACATATTCTTTGTAAATACCTATTGACTACACATATCAGATCAGAGAATTCAGATATTAACTTTTCGAACATTCATGATTTTTAAAAAAAATTCTGATAAAGTAAGAGTGTGTAAAGTATGTGCGAAGTCCATGAAAAGGTATTAGTAGGCTTCCTCGTGATCCCAACATTTTCTTTTGAGTAGTAGGGCCTAAGGTTATATCTTGCAGTCTACCCTTAAGTCCTATGAAATTCTACTGTTGTAGGTTCATATTTGTAGCCCTTGAGATGCTTTTGTTATTTTATTTGTGTTTATTTCCTCATCTTGGCTTGATTAGTTTCTTTTTTTGGTAAAAGCTGTATTATTCATGTTTTTTCTGCCCTGCTCGCTGTACATATATTGGATATTATAGCAATAAACTAATCTAATTTAAATCTAGTCTAGTGTGTATCTATGGCAACAGCATTTTCAAATTACTGTGACTATGGTACTAACTTACTAGCGAATGTAACTATTACAGGATAATGCTGCAGCCTTCAGCAATAAGCTTTTCTGATACTTGGCTGTCAAAATATCTGAACAAATGACATTAATTAACTGCTTTTTAAAGAGCACACATGGATGGCATACATGTTTGCTCTGAACAATGATATAAATACAGTGTTAGATTTTCTTATGCTCCCAATGCAAATCAGAGTCTTGTTGTTGATGCTAAAGGTCTGGTGGTTTCCAATTGCCCACTTCTGATTGTATTCTACAGCTGATAGCTGTTGCCAGAGGTGTGAAACTTTCTTTGTAACTATGATAATAAGGCCATCAGGTTCAACAGTGCACTTATTCTGAATCATGTTTGGTCAGATGTTACAATAATTTCTTACATCAGCCTTGATAGAAAGTAACAACCTTTAAAAACGAGTGTGTAAGATCTGAAGGTATTTAACATGTACTTGCTGCCAAAACTTTGTTTTAGAAATTGTTCTCAGGGACATTCTACAAATACCTTTTCAGTGTTTGTGTCTTGTTTGTTTGATGATATACCAGTGAGGGTTTAAAGAAGTGCACAGATCATAAAGCTGTTCAAGCATGCACAGTACAAATCAGGCAGTACCAGCACTAATTGATCTATGACTTGGTGTTGAAAAAAATATGTAAATCTGTTCCTGAAAGATTCTTGAAAAAAAAAATCAGGCCTTTATTATAAAAGGTGAAGAATATTTTTAAATTGTTGGATACAAAAGGATCTCTATGGCTAAACTATGGTAAGGATGTTTCTAACTGAGGCATCAGTGTCTTTCATTTCTATACTCTATTTTGATTTCTAAACACTATTTTTAAAATTAATTCAATCAAGAAATTCCTGCACAGGAATGTCCTGTTTTTCAAAGTTCCTAATATATTTTTTTAACATTGCGGTGGCCTCACATTGCTGCTTTCATTATAATTTTAATTTGCCCTAATTGCTATTAATGTTAGTCTTAATGATTCAGTTTTTATACCCAATACCTAGAGTCATGGAAAACTGCCTTCAAACACAACTTTACCTCACAGAAATACTAGTGCATCTCAAAAAATTAGAATACCATGAAAAAGTTCCTTTTTTCATAATTTAATTCAAAAAGGTAAACTTTCATATATTCTATATTCATTACATGTAAAGTGAAATATTTAAAGCCTTTTTTGTTTTAATTTTGATGATTATGGCTTATAGCTCATGAAAATCAGAAATCCAGTATCTCAAATAGAATATTCCCTAAGATCAGTCAAAAAAAGGATTTACAATACAGAAATGTCCAACTTCTGAAAAGTATATTCATTTATACACTCAATACTTGGTTGGGGCTCCTTTACCATGAATTACTGTATCAATGCGGTGTGGCATGGAGGTGATCAGTCTGTGGCACTGCTGAGGTGTTATTGAAGCCCAGGTTGCTTTGATAGTGGCCTTCAGCGTATCTGTATTTTTGGATCGGGTGTTTCTCATCTTCCTCTTGACAATACCCCATAGATTCTCTATGGGGTTCAGGTCAGGCAAGTTGGCTGGCCAATCAAACACAGTAATATCATGGTCAGCAAACCATTTGGTAGTAGTTTTGGCACTGTGGGTAGGTGCTAAGTCCTGCTGGAAAAGGAAATCAGCATCTCCAAAAAGCTCGTCAGCAGATGGAAGCATGAAGTGCTCTAAAATCTCCTGGTAGATGGCTGTGTTGACTTTGGACTTGATAAAATACAGTGGACCAACACCAGCAGATGACATGGCACCCCAAATCATCACAGACTGTGGAAACTTCACACTGGGCTTCAAACACCTTGGATTCCGTGCCTCTCCACTCTTCCTCCAGACTTTAGAACCGTGATTTCCAAATTAAATGCAAAATGTACTTTCATCTGAAAAGAGGACTTTGGACCACTGAGCAACAGTCCATTTCTTTCTCTCCTTAGCCCAGATAAGACACTTCTGACATTGTCTCTGGCTCAGGAGTAGCTTGATATTAGGAATGCGAAAGTTGTATCCCCTTTCTTGAAGATGTCTGTTTGTGATGGGTCTTGATACACTGACACCAGCCTCAGTCCACTCCTTGTGAAGCTCTCCCAAGTTCTTGAATCAACTTTTCTTGACAATCCTCTCAAGACTGCGGCCATCCCTGTTGCTTGTGCACCTTTTCCAGCCACCCTTTTCAGCAATGACCTTTTGTGGCTTACCCTCCTTGTGGAGGGCATCAGTGATCATGTTCTGGACAACAGTCAAGTCAGCAGTCTTCCCCATGATTGTGGTTGTGTCTACTGAACTAGACCGAGCGATACACTGTGTTCATACTGTTTTACTCAAAATCGAAATGAAATATTCTAATATTTTGAGATGTTTTTTTTTATGTTTTTGTACTGTATGCCATACTGATTAAAATTAAAATAGAAAAATGCTTGAAACATTTTAGTTTATGTGTAATGAGTCTATAATATATCACACTTTCACTTTCTCAAATAACTGATGGAAAATATTGAACTTTTTCACAATATTCTAATTTTTTGCGATGCACTAGTATATTCTTTGGAATAACTAGCATTTGCTATAAAGGAATAGGTCTATGTACGTCTAAGTCATGGATAAAGGAATCATTTTTATACTGGATTTGCTCAAAGACAGTGGAAAACATTACCCTTTTCAGGACCTGGCCTACAAAACAGGTGCCGTTCTGTTCTGTAAAGATTACTTGAAAGTTAGTAAGAGCAAAATAAACTTTTCATCTTCTTCATTTGGTTAAGTCTCCTTTATACAGCTCTATGTGTACAATTCCATATTAAATAATTGGTGAATGTAATTATACTAATACCCATATTACAAATATTTTAATATTTTAACTGCAGACATTGGTATTCCTCCAAAGACCCTGGTTACACGTGGTTTTAAAATGTGTCTCAGATTACAAGTGGACAGCACTGAACAGGTGTAAATAACCTCCAAGATACATTCACTCAAATCATGTGCCAACGTTGTGTGGGACGCATTTGATCATGTCTTTTGTAGTGTAAATGATAAAGCATCCTGATGATCCCAATAAGAATGTAACAGAAAAATATATCATTAATGCAGGATGTGGTGGTTGTTTTGGTGACAGTACACCAATGCTTAAACAAATGGAGAGGAGTACTGATGTACATGGTTGGACTGCAAGAAAATAATGATGGTATGTTGCAGGTTGGTGGCATGGTGGTGTAGTGGTTAGCAAACACCTTCTTCCATAACAAGACATGCCATAAGGCGTCCTGGAGACACCCCTAGTCAAAACATTATCACCAGCTGGACCTGGTCATTGTCATGCCTCTTTGATCAACATCGCCAACACCAGAGCCTATCACAGCACTGACTGCGATACCAACCACTCTCTCATCATCTCGAGAGTGAAGCTCAGGCTCAAGAAGCTTTACTGCTTCAAACAAAAAGGTCAGCCGAGAATTAACATCAGCAAGATGGCGTACGCCAAGAAGAACCAAGAGTTTGTGGAACTGCTGTGTCAGACTCTCCCCAAGACATCAGCTGGCAGTGCAGAAGAAACCTGGGCCTCCCTTTGCAGTACCATCGACAGTGCTGCCATAACAACGTACGGCAAGAAGGATCGGAAGAACACTGACTGGTTCGAGGCAAACATCGCAGAGATAGAGCCTGTAATCGAGTCCAAGCGGACTTCTTTGATCGATTACAAATGCAACCTCAGCCAGAAAAACCTGCAGGCACTAAGATTTGCCCGCAATAAGGCCCAGCAGACCGCACGCCAGTGTGCCAACGGTTACTGGCAGCACCTATGTTCCTCCATCCAGATTGCCTCTGACACTGGCAATGTCCAAGGCATGTATGAGGGAATCAAACAAGCCATGGGTGTACCCATAAAGAAGAGCCCCCGCTGAAGACCAAGACTGGGGAAGTCATCATGGACCAGGAAAAGCAGATGGGGAGATGGGTTGAACACTACCTGGAGCTCTACTCCAGAGAAAACTCTGTCTCCCAGAAAGCCCTGGATGCCATAGAAGACTTGCTGATCTTAGAGGAGCTGGATGCAGAACCCACGGTTGAAGAACTGAGAAAGGCCATCAATGCTCTCAGCAGCGGCAAAGCACCAGGTGAGGACGCCATCCCCCCTGAAGTCATCAAGAGCGGGAAGCCAGTGCTGCTGAAGCCACTCCATGAGCTTCTGTGTCAGTGCTGGAGGGAGGGCAAGGTACCCCAAGACATGCGCGATGCCAAGATCGTCACCCTGTATAAAAACAAAGGTGATCGTAGCGACTGCAACAATTACTGTGGCATCTCGCTGTTGATCATTGTGGGAAAGGTTTTTGCCCAAGTGGTACT
Organism: Neoarius graeffei; assembly: GCF_027579695.1. NCBI lineage: Eukaryota > Metazoa > Chordata > Actinopteri > Siluriformes > Ariidae > Neoarius > Neoarius graeffei. Next base: position 27,868,734 of record NC_083580.1, on the reverse strand, counting down.
GGCCCGACTGCAAACTCTGGCTGAACGCATCTATCCTGAATCCCAGAGTGGATTCAGGGCAGAGATATCAACCGTGGACATGATCTTTGCTGTCCGCCAGCTACAGGAGAAGTGCCGTGAGCAGCAGATGTCCTTGTACTTGGCCTTCATAGACCTCACCAAGGCCTTCGACCTGGTGGGCAGACGCAGCCTCTTCCAGCTGCTAGGCAAGATTGGCTGCCCCCCAAAACTGCTCAGCATCATAACATCATTCCACGAAGGCATGAAAGGCACAGTCTCCTTCAATGGATCAACCTCTGAGCCTTTTGAGATTCACAGCGGAGTGAAGCAGGGCTGTGTCCTTGCTCCAACTCTGTTCGGCATCTTCTTCTCCCTGCTGCTGGCATATGCATTCAGCGACTCAGAGGACGGAGTCCATCTACACACAAGAAGTGATGGAAAGCTGTTCAACCTAGCCCACCTGAAAGCCAAGACCAAAGTCCGACACGTCCTGATCAAGGAACTTCTTTTTGCTGATGTAGTGCTGACCTCCCACACACAGGAACAGCCTCAGAGACTGATCGATCGCTTTGCGAAGGCCTGTCATGAGTTTGGGCTGACCATCAGCATCAAGAAGACAAAGGTGATGGGTCAAGACACCAACAACCCTCCAGTCATTAACATCGGTGATGGGAAGCTTGACACCACTGACAGTTTCACCTACCTGGGCTCGACCATCTCCAGCAACCTCTCTCTGGATGCGGAAATCGACAAACGTATCGCCAAGGCCGCTGCTGTGTTGTTCAAGCTGAGCAAACAGGTGTGGAACAACAAGCGCCTCACAGAGAACACCAAGCTCAAAGTGTACCAGGCATGTGTCCTGAGCACCCTGCTCTATAGCAGTGAATCATGGACAACATATGCCAGGCAGGAGAACCGGCTCAAGAGCTTCCACCTTCAATGTCTTAGGTGAATCCTCGACATCTCCTGGCAGGACCAAGTTCCCAACACTGAGGTCCTGGACAGAGCAGGTCTCCTTAGCATGCACCTCATGCTGAGCCAGAGGCATCTTCGATGGCTTGGCCACGTCCATCGAATGGAGGATGGCCGCATCCCAAAAGACATTCTCTATGGCACTTTGGCTGAGGGATCCCGCCCTGCTGGCAGACCGCAGCTCAGGTACAAGGATGTGTGTAAGCGCGACCTGGTATCAACATCCAAAGCTGGGAGTCCCTGGCAGATGACTGAAGCTGTTGGCGGAGTGCTGTCACGAGCAGTGAAGAGTGGTGATGAAAGACGCGCCCGCCAGTTGGAGGAGAAAAGAGCGACAAGGAAACAGAGACGACAAAGCCAACAGCAACCTACAGACTTCATCTGCAACAAGTGCGGCAAGGACTGCCACGCCAGAATAGGGCTCCTCAGCCACTCCAGATGCTGCTTACAAACCAGAAATTGACTTTCCATGGCACTATCCATGGTCTCTCGAGACCAAAGGCTGCCTAAGGAAGGTGGCATGGTGGTGTAGTGGTTAGCACTGTTGCCTCACAACAAGAAGGTTCTGGATTCGAGTCCAGCAGCCGACAGGGCCTTTCTGTGTGGAGTTTGCATGTTCTTTCTGTGTCTGCGTGGGTTTCCTCCAGGTGCTCCAGTTTCCCCCAAAGACATGCAGGTTAGGCTAATTAGAGGCTCTAAATTGAATGTAGGTGTGAAGCTGTGACAGGCCTGGCAAGCTGGCAGTAGATTAAGTGTGTGTGTGTGTGTGTGTGTGTGTGTGTGTGTGTGTGTGTGTGTGTGCGCGCATTCTCAATAGACACAGACAGCCTTGTAAGAGGCTGGCAACTGACAGGCCAATTGACCTATAGGGCATCAACAATTAAACAAAAGGAGGGGAGGGTGGCGTAGTGGTTAGCATTGTTGCCTCACAGCAAGAAGGTTCTGAGTTTGAGCCCAGCGGCTGGTGGGGGACTGTCTGTGTGGAGTTTGCATGTTCTCCCTGTGTCTGTGTGGGTTTCCTCTGGTTGCTCTGGTTTCCCCCACAGTTCAAAAACATGCAGTTAGGTTAACATGAGGTGGCCTTGGGCTGAAGTCCCCTTGAGCAAGGTACCTAACCCCTGACTGCTTCCCAAGTGCTGTAATATGGCTGTCCACTGCTCTGGGTGTGTGTGCGCATGTGTTCACTGCTTCAGATAGGTTAAATGCAGAGGATGAATCTCACTGTGCTTGAAGTGTGCATGTAACAAATAAAGGTTTCTCTTTCTCTTATGAGGATAAAAAAAATGTTGCAGGTTGTGGCATCGGGGGGATCGGTCTGTGAATGGAGGGCGGACTCAGGGAAGGTAAGTGGTGGAATCATTGCACCTGATGGGAATTAACCTGTGTTTGTGTGTCTTCCCAAGTGACCGCGCCCTTTAAAAGGAGAGGAGAGCAGAGAAAAGGAGCTCTCCCCAACCAGAACACTCGTGTGTGTGTGTGTGTGTGTGTGGGGCTGGGAACTGGAAAAAGGCTGAAAAGCTAAAAATAAATCGTTTTGTTGAAAACTCAGTTCTGGCCTGCCGTCAGAACGGCCGCCATATGGTCCTCTGCCAGCTCGATGGCCTGATCCAGCGACACCGGGCGATGGCACTGGACCCACTCCGTGGTTCCTTCCGGAAGTCGGGTGACAAATTGCACCAGCGCCACCAGATCGATGATTCCCTCGGCGTCGCGGTTGTCAGCCCTCAGCCACTGCCGGCAGGCGTCCCGGAGTTGCTGGCCAAACGCAAACGGCTGGCCAACCTCCTCAAGGCACAGCGCGCGGAAGCGCTGCCGCTGCTGCTCCGGGGTGCGACCCACATGCTGGAGGACGGCCCTGCGGAGGTCCGCGTAGACCAGCCAGCTGTCGGCAGGGAGCTGTAGTGTGGCCAGCTGCGCCTCGCCCGTTAGCAGGGGGAGGAGGTGCGCCGCGCGCTGTTCCACCAGCCAACCCCATGCCTCGGCTGCCTGCTCGAAAAGAGCAAGGAAGGCTTCGGGGTCGTCCTGCAGACCCATCTTCGTTAGGGTGAGGTGGGGAGGGTCCGCGGCGGTGGTGATTGGGGCCCCCGCCGATGCGAGCAGGTGCCGGAACGCCTGGCAATCTTCCTGTTGCGCCAGCACCAGGGCTTCAAAGCGTTGTTCTTGCTCCTTCCGGAGGGCGATCAGTGCCTGGTGCTGGCTCTGTTGGGCCGTGGCGAGGGCATGGACCAGGTCCTTGAAGGAGGAGGACTCCATGTGGCCGTTCCCTTCTGCACTTTCCCGGGTTTCAGCACCACTGTGGTATTGGACCAGGTGGGTGGAGCACAGAAGCACGGCAGGCCAGAACTGAGTTTTCAACAAAACGATTTATTTTTAGCTTTTCAGCCTTTTTCCAGTTCCCAGCCACGCACGCACACACACACCGAGTGTTCTGGTTGGGGAGAGCTCCCTTTCTCTGCTGTCCTCTCCTTTTAAAGGGCGCAGTCACTGGGGAAGACACACAAACACACGTTAATTCCCATCAGGTGCAAAGATTCCACCACTTACCTTTCCTGTCTCCGCCCTCCATTCACAGACCGTCGCTTGGCCATGCCCTCGCTGCCACACAGGTTTAATCATTTTAACATAACTGTGTGCAGGGCCCTTTGACCTTCTAGCTGAAGCGATGTAGGTAGTAAAGAAATCTGAACACAAGTTGTCAGTTGGACACCTTGGAGACTCATGACCGACACAGGTTTAAACAGTGATGTTTCTCGGCTGTCCAATTGTGACCCAATCACCAAAGATGCATTTTAAAACCAAGTGAACACGACTCACTGGACACATTATTTTCCTCAGATAATATAATAATATTTCTTTTAATTTTGTTTTGCTTCTTAATACACCTAAAAGTACAGTACGAGTAAAAGGTTTGGACACCCCTACTCATTCATGGATTTTTCTGTATTTTGACTATTTTCTACATTGTAGAACAATACTGAAGATATTGAAATTAAGAAATAACATATGGAAAATGTATGGAATTATGTGGTAGACAAAAAAAAGTTTAAAAAATACAATATGTTTATTTTAAATTCTTCAAAGTATTGCATTCACCTTGATTACAGTTTTGCACATTATTAGCATTATCTTAATTAAGCTTCATGAGGTAGTCAGCTGGAATGCTTTTCTATTAATAGGTGTGCCTTGCATTTCTTGCCTTCTTAATGCATGAGCCTATCAAAAAGTAGATAGTAAATAATAAAAATACAGTAAATAGCCCTATTCCACAACTGTAGTAATCTATATTATGTCAAGAGCCACAAAACTAAGGAGAAATGACATTCATCTTTACTTTAAGACATGAAGTGTCTTTTATTTAATAAAAATAAAGAAAAACATTGAATTAGGTGTGTCCAAACTTTGGACTGGTATTGTCCAACTCCAATTCCAAAAAAGTTGGGACACTATGTAAAACAAATTAAAACAGAATGTGATGATTTGCGAATCCTGGAAATCCTATACTACATTGAAAATAGTACAAAGACAACATGTCACATGTTGAAACTGAGAAATTTTATTGCTTTTTGAAAAATATATGCTCATTTTGAATTTGATGTCAGCAACACATTTAAGAAAAGTTGGGACAGGGGCAACAAAGGACTGAGAAAGTTGTGTAACGCAAAACAAACAAACAAAAAGCATTATTTTGTTAATTGCCAACAGATCAGTAACATGACTGGGTATAAAAAGAGCATTCCAGAGAGGCTGAGTCTCTCAGAAGTAAAGATGGGGAGGGGTTCACCACACTGTGAAAGACTGTGTGGACAAACAGTGCAATAGTTTAAGAACAGTATTCCTCAATATAAAATTGCAAAGAATTTGGCGATCACATCATCTATTGTACATAATATCATTAAAAGATTCGGAGAATCTGAAGAAATCGCTGTATGCAAGAGACAAGGCTGAAAACTGACATTGGATGCCTGTGATCTTCAGGCCCTCAGGCGACACTGCATTAAAAGCAGACACATGTCTGTAGTGGACATCACTGTATGGGCTCAGGAACAATTCAGAAAACTATCATCTGTGAGTTCATTACTGCATCCACAAATGCAAGTTAAAACAATATATAAACAATATCCAGAAACACCGCCACCTTCTCTGGGCCTGAGCTCTTTTACGATGGACTGAGGCAAAGTGGAAAACTGTCCCGAGGTCTGACGAATCAAAAGTAGAAATTCTTTTTAGAAATCATGGATACCATGTCCTCCAGGCTAAAGAGGAAAGGGACTATCTGGCTTCTTATCAGTGCACAGGTCAAAAGCCAGCATCTCTGATGGTATGAAGGTGCATTATTGCACATGACATGGGCAGCTTGTACATCTGGGAAGGCATCATTAATGCTGAATGATATATACACATTTCAGAGCAATATGCTGCCATCCAGATAAAATCTTTTTCAGGGAAGGCCTTCTGTCTTTCAGCAAGACAATGCCAAACCGCTTTCTGCACATATTAAAACTGCATGGCTCTGTAGTACAAGAGTCCAGGTGTTAAACTGGCCTGCCTGCAATCCAGACCTGTCTCCCATTTAAAACATTTGGCGCATTATGAAGTGTAGAATATGACAAATGAGTCCCTGAACTGTTGAGCAACTGAAACTGTATATCAGGCAAGAATGGGACAACATTTCTCTTTCAAAACTACAGCAATTGGTCTCCTCAGTTCCCAAATGTTTACAGAGTGTTGTTAAAAGTAGAGGTGATTCAACACAGTGGTAAACATGCCCCTGTCCCCACTTTTTTTGAAATGTGTTGCTGACATCAAATTCAAAATGAGCATATATTAAAAAAAAAAAAAAAATTCTGTTTCAACATTTGATATGTTGTCTTTGTACTATTTTTAAAGAAATAGAGGGTTTCCATGATTTTCAAATCGTCATATTCGGTTTTTATTTTTAGTTTACACAGCATCTCAACTTTTTATTATTACTTTATCCTTGATATTTATAACTACATTATAGTATTTATACAGCATTTCTATTCTAAGCTCTAATCCCTAAATTGTCTGGTAATAATTTTATACACTCTAACAGGAGGCAACATTTTTTATTTAACCAAATATCATGTTATGTGTTTGTCTATTAAGCACCAGGACATACATTCATGTATTTCCTGTGTATATTTAATTGGCACAGTTAACACGATATAAAGTATTCAGTTCTCTGAAATACAAACTTAACAAACAGAACACAAAAGACAATGAAAAAGTGCAAAAGAATATGGAGACATGATGAAAAAAAATTACTTGTGTAGCTGAGCAGACAAAGTATAATTTCAGAACATTTTATTATTAGTCCAAAGCTTAAAAATATATATTTTTTTCTTTTTATTATTTTCATAATTCACTCTTATTTATAGATTTCTATTTATATCTGCTAATTGGGAGCCGGTGTGGCACTCTTTACAGCACAGCCAGGTGTGTGTGTGTAAAAAATTGTACGGAAACAATGTTTTGGAACAGTGAGATGTTTTCAGGCAGCATTGATATTTTCTTGCTTCGTATTTACAGCTCATTTTATCATTATTGTAGGTCAGTTCTTGTAATGACAATGTAAAACAATAAAAACCTTTATAATGGAGCAAGAATTTTTTGACAGGAATCTGGGTTCTGTTTTATAAAGGGAAGAAAACAATTAAAAAACAACTTTTAATCAGCAGAAGATAAAATCAGCTAAATTAATAATAATAATAACTCTCCATGAGAAGGTAAGAAAGCTAAAAATCAAACAATGAAAATTAATTATGTGCCAGCATGAGTAGTCAAAGGAAATTCCTGAAACTAAACAATATTAAACTGATTCATCTTGTTCTCTACAAAACAAAAATAATGTATATAAAAAAAGTACAAATGTCTTTTCTCTTTCAAACCACTGACATAAAGCCTACGAAGGAAATCACATATACCACAGTTTAAAGCTATGGACACACAGAGGGTATGTTTTATCCATGATAATAGAGGCCTATAGTGGGCTCTGCTGATGAATTTACATGGTTTAAACCTTCACATCTTTTTGAATTCTCTTAGAACAAATGTGGTTCCTGCTAGAGCTGTGCATATATATATGCTTTTCCACTGACACAATACTGCTGCTGCTCAAGTGTTTGAACTACCATCATGTCATCAAGGTAAAGTTCAGCCAAAAAAGAAATGTTCACAATGTTCCTCTTTCCCCAAATGGCATGCAGTAATGCTACAATGTTAATGTAGGTAAAAACTGAAGGAAGTTTACAGACCACAGTTTATTATCATGAAAACTGTGTGCCTTAACTTGCCTTGAAAGACATTGCTTGATTCAGTAACACCACTTAATGAAAACATTTGCACTGATGAGCTACTCATCACTTTCAGCAAAGAGGTTCCTGTGGTCCTTACAACCTCATTCCCCGCACAAAACTGCATGTGCCAAATCTTCAAGCAAGGCATGTTCAGCCATTGTCTGTATTATCCTAATCAGTCTTTAGATTATATGATTTTATGAGTTTCATCTGTATCAGATCTGCATCTTGTGAGCATCACAGCCTGCGATTACTGACACTTACAGTGGTGCTTGAAAGTTTGTGAACCCTTTAGAATTTTCTATATTTCTGCATAAATATGACCTAAAACATCATCAGATTTTCACACAAGTCCTAACAGTAGATAAAGAGAACCCAGTTGAACAAATGAGACAAAATATTATACTTGGTCATTTATTTATTGAGGAAAATGATCCAATATTACATATCTGTGAGTGGCAAAAGTATGTGAACCTCTAGGATTAGCAGTTAATTTGAAGGTGAAATTAGAGTCAGATGTTTTCAATCAATGGGATGACAATCAGGTGTGAGTGAGCACCCTGTTTTATTTAAAGAACAGGGATCTATCAAAGTCTGATGTTCACATGTTTGTAGAAGTGTATCATGGCATGAATAAAGGAAATTTCTGAGGACCTCAGAAAAAGTGTTGTTGATGCTCATCAGGCTGGAAAAGGTTACAAAACCATCTCCAAAGAGTTTGGACTCCACCAATCCACAGTCAGACAGATTGTGTACAAATGGAGGAACTTCAAGACCATTGTTACCCTCCCCAGGAGTGGTCGACCAACAAAGATCACTCCAAGAGCAAGGCGTGTAATAGTCGGCGAGGTTACAAAGGACCCCAGGGTAACTTCTAAGCAACTGAAGGCCTCTCTCACATTGGCTAATGTTAATGTTCATGAGTCCACCATCAGGAGAACACTGAACAACAATGGTGTGCATGGCAAGGTTGCAAGGAGAAAGCCACTGCTTTCCAAAAAGAACATTGCTACTCGTCTGCAGTTTGCTAAAGATCACATAAAAATGTTTTGTGGATGGATGAGACCAAAATAGGACTTTTTGGTTTAAATGAGAAGCATTATGGTTGGAGAAAGGAAAACACTGTATTCCAGCATAAGAACCTTATCCCATATGTGAAACATGGTGGAGGTAGTATCATGGTTTGGGCCTGTTTTACTGCATCTGGGTCAGGATGACTTGCCATCATTGATGAAACAATGAATTCTGAATTATACCAGCAAATTCTAAAGGAAAATGTCAGGACATCTGTCCATGAACTGAATCTCAAAAGAAGGTGGGTCATGCAGCAAGACAACAACCCTAAGCACACAAGTCGTTCTACCAAAGAATGGTTAAAGAAGAATAAAAATGTTTTGGAATGGCCAAGTCAAAGTCCTGACTTTAAGCCAATTGAAATGTTGTGGAAGGACCTGAAGCAAGCAGTTCATGTGAGGAAACCCACCAACATCCCAGAGTTGAAGCTGTTCTGTACGGAGGAATGGGCTAAAATTCCTCCAAGCCGGTGTGCAGGACTGATCAACAGTTACCGGAAACGTTTAGCTGCAGTTATTGCTGCCCAAGGGGGTCACACCAGATACTGAAAGCAAAGGTTCACATACTTTTGCTACTCACAGATATGTAACATTGGCTCATTTTCCTCAATAAATAAATGACCAAGTATAATATTTTTGTCTCATTTGTTTAACTGGGTTCTCTTTATCTACTTTTAGGACTTATGTGAAAATCTGATGTTTTAGGTCATATTTATACAGAAATATAGAAAATTCTAAAGGGTTCACAAACTTTCAAGCACCACTGTATGCTGGTATGATTGACAATAAGTGGGATGGGATCACTTAATAATCAGTTTTCCCACAAGTACATTTTTTTCATACAGTACTTGCATATGCATGGTCATGGGAGATCATGCACAGAAATACCACTCAGACAATAATCCGAGCTCAGGATAGATTCAGGGACCCTGGAGCTGAGAGGTGACAATGCTACTCACTGCCCCATCATGCCGCTCTATAAAATGCAAAATATATTAATCATGTTAAACATAAAGTTATGTTAGATACATTTTAAGGTTATCTTCTAAATCACTTCTAACATCCAGTGCCAACTTCCATGCTTATTCCAGGCCATGCCACCTATCCGGGTCTGATGGTGTGATATCTGTGATAAAAGAACATGACTCTAGCCTCAAGATGGCTATTATTACTTCTTTCTGTCCATTCTTATATATAATAGTATGTCATAAAGTGCCTCATAAACTACACAAGTCATCATAAATACCTTAAAAAGAATTTGTCATCTGTCTGAGATGAGTGTATAAATTAATCATGATGTCTTCTTTATGCGAAACTGTAGGGCAACAGCTTCTATTTTTTGTTAGCTACATTAGCCTCATGGCACCAGTGTAAAACAAAAGAAGCAGAGATCACACACCATGCTGTTGATGTTTGGTGGAAAAGGGACATTGGAAACAAAAAATTGCCATGAACTATTCCTTTCTGAAAAATAAACTCCAATCACAAAATCTTTGTATGGTGTATCAAAGCTGAATATTTTCTCAAATCCAGAAGTTAAACTTGCAAATTAGACAAAGAAAATGATGCATCACATTTGCAATGTCAATTTAAAGGTTCAACTCTACAACAGGTACAAAAATGGAAAGTTCTGAAAAAGATTAAACAGTGAATTGAATCATTAAGCACTGGCTCTGGTAAGTGCTCTGTGTCAGTGGAAAAGCAAAGTCTAGCCCAGATCTGGGATCAGTTATCTGTCTGTCCATATAATTATATTCATTCAGATCAAAAGGCAAAAACGATTCCTAAGCAACCACGTAACCTAAGATGACTGACCTTTGTAGACAGACTCAATAAATCCACAGGAGGAGATTGTAAAATAACATGTTAACAAAGTATGCATGGAACAATGTGACTTCACAGTGATCATTTATAGCTACTAGGGGTTGTAAGGGTATTCATTTTTCTGAGTTGAGCAGTAATTTCAGGACATTACCATTTTAGACTATTTTATCAGTACTGATTAATAACAGCAAAGACTGTCAGACTGCACTTCAATTAACTACCAGACACAGGCTACAAATTACATCTCTGCATCTTTTCTTAGGTTATGCTGTTAACATCTTAATAAGTCAGTACAATAAATGTACAAAAAAAAGCTGTTTATCATAATTACCCTATTTAAGTATGTGTAAGTTCTTAAAATACACTTGTGTGTAAATGATCATTTCTGAAACAGAGCACGCAGCATGGAAGCTCATGTCCTTCAACAGAGCCGTGTTTATAGCTCAGTCACCGGCCTTCCATGGATGGAGGATACTGTATCTACAGTAGTATCAGGAAGGTTGATAATGACCAGGGTGTTGAACAGCCATGTTTAACTAAGGCCTCAATAGCATCCGAAAACAAGTGTGCCTCTGTCTGTTGGCAGGCTCTGACAGGCTTTAAACTACTTAAGTGGGATTGGATAGTAACGCGCAACTCATGACACTGATTTCATTCTTTCATATAGAGCTGTTCATGATGCAATTCACTATTATGATTTTATTTAATCTTTATTTAGCTTTAAAGGATAACAAGAATACCTGTGTGGGAGATTTAAAAAAGCAGTTCCTTTTAACTTTCAACCATAAAAGTGATACGAAAGTAATAACATTCCATTAAAGCACAGTCTTACAGAACAGGAAAGTTGACCTGGCTTTAAAGGAACAGTCCACCGTACTTCCATAATGAAATATGCTCTTATCTGAATTGAGACGAGCTGCTCCGTACCTCTCCGAGCTTTGCGCGACCTCCCAGTCAGTCAGACGCGCTGTCACTCCTGTTAGCAATGTAGCTAGGCTCAGTATGGCCAATGGTATTTTTTGGGGCTGTAGTTAGATGCGACCAAACTCTTCCACGTTTTTCCTGTTTACATAGGTTTATATGACCAGTGACATGAAACAAGTTCAGTTACACAAATTGAAACGTAGCGATTTTCTATGCTATGGAAAGTCCGCACTATAATGACAGGCGTACTAACACCTTCTGCGCGCTTCGGCAGCGCATTGATATCTGAGCTCAGATATCAATGCGCTGCCGAAGCGCGCAGAAGGTGTTAGTACGCCTGTCATTATAGTGCGGACTTTCCATAGCATAGAAAATTGCTACGTTTCAATTTGTGTAACTGAACTTATTTCATGTCACTGGTCATATAAACCTATGTAAACAGGAAAAACGTGGAAGAGTTTGGTCGCATCTAACTACAGCCCCAAAAAATACCATTGGCCATACTGAGCCTAGCTACATTGCTAACAGGAGTGACAGCGCGTCTGACTGACTGGGAGGTCGCGCAAAGCTCGGAGAGATACAGAGCAGCTCGTCTCAATTCAGATAAGAGCATATTTCATTATGGAAGTACGGTGGACTGTTCCTTTAAAGTGTATGTAACACCTCTAAACCCCACTTTTGTCCTTGTACAAAGCAACAATCATTATGTTGATTGACCATGTGTTTTTGAACCATAGCTAATCCAAAAGCCCATAAATTGATGAAAAATCAGTAAGATTAGCCGATTTTCACGGAATCTGCCGAGACCCATCCGGAAAATCCTGAAGGGGTCCATGACATCACACATGTAACAAGGAGGCAGGTATCAGTTTTGTTCCTGTGTGCAGCAGTGGTTAGACCAGTTTTAGACCAGTCTCGATATGGAATCACGTTTTGGAGAGAATTCTGATAGTGACTGGGATTCCTATATGTCGGATGAAGGGGCAGAAGATTACCAAGGATATTCCAGGGTGAATGGTTATCTTTTTGAGCCCTCAAGATGAGAAACTGCGAGTTCACTTGGTTCACGACAGTCCCACTCACCGCCAATAGTGCACCACCAGCCAGAGAGAATTGGAAACACAGATTGGTTTGTGGATTTTTATTCTAAGCTGAACCAAATGTCCTGTTGTATCGAAATTTGAACATCCAAACACAATGCGGCACTTACCCAACATTATTTTTGTAAGATTCCTAAAACAATATCCAATCTCGGTGAGTAAACAAGCACAGAGTCAGATGAATGGAAATTACCCAGATAACCGGGGTTCCATGTGTGATGTCGCGTGAGATTAGGCCTGAGGCAAGGCTGCCTTTTTCCGGGATCCAGAAGCTGCGATTTATCGAAAGTTTTGTGCTTGATAATAAAATAACAAATGATTTATATTATTTTTCCCCATTTTATTAATTCATTTTAGTTGTTACTAATGATATATATTCATTTTAAACCACTGCAAAAAGGCATTACATACACTTTAAGAATCGGCTTTGTCTTGTCTTAAATTTTTTCAGACTAACAAAATACACTTAGCCTGATTTCTTTACTGTCTGCCTTACGTTTTTTGTTTGTTTGTTTGTTTGTTTGAATTCTACTGCCCTGACTAGTTAATATCTGCACTGCGGCGACTTGTGAATGTATTAGTTGACTAGTCTATGCAACCCCTAATACCTACACACTGGCTAATGAAGCAACACAATACAGTGCTTATTATAAAAAAAAAGAAATACAAAAGAAGTTTGTTGGTGCAACACATTGGTGCAAATGAGCCAGTATGAGATTTCCCTAAAGGGCCTGATTATAAAGTCACAAAGGCTCAAAATACATACAAAATATATAGCATTGGCCTATTTATCCAATCTTACAGATAGACATACACCCTCTTGTTAAAAGGAAAACGTTTGAAGGGAAACCAGTCACATATTGAACAACACTGAAAAAGGTGTGGAAAAAATGGTTAAGTGTCATACAGATCGACTGAACAAGACTACTGTTATCAGAGCTAATGTTTTATCTGTGCCCATGTGTAGTATAAGCGATCTAGCTCCTTCTCAGTAGATGTAAATAAACCCAAGGTCATGTTGAACTGAATTACAATTATGGGTGCAAGGAAGCTGCATAGCGAAGAAGCAATATTTTTACATGTAGCCTCATTCAGGGTCAGATTATTTTTTTTATCACTGATTGGTTGCATGGGCATGGTTCGGTTACTGTCTGCAGTAGAGGCACCTCAGCCCCTTGTACATCTCTTTCTTCCAACTTAATTTGTCCATCATCATCATCATCATCGTCGTTTCACACTCTCCATTTTGGTAAAGAGTGATGTTTTCCTGTATATGCAGTCACTTGTGCCAGGTGCCCTCTTCTCTCGGTTAGGAATCTGCAGTTAAAAACAGACATTGTTAGAAAGAACACAACCATCAGAATAAAATACACACTGCGTCTAGTTACTAGGCCTGTCATCTTTTGACTTGCTTTGATCTGTAATGTTGAAGACTATTACATAAAGCATTTATAGAACTCATTCATCCATTAATCTTCAGTAAATGCTTCGTCTTAGTCAATTAACTCATTGTCACTCATTGTCTGGGGCATTGTGGATCTGGAGCCTGTCCCAGTAACACTGGGAGAAGGTGAGACAATTCACTCCGGATGAGAAACCTGGGGGCGGCACGGTGGTGTAGTCGCCTCACAGCAAGAAGGTCCGCGTTCGAGCCCCATGGCCAGCGAGGGCCTTTCTGTGCAGAGTTTGCATGTTCTCCCCGTGTCCGCGTTCTCCGGGTGCTCCGGTTTCCCCCACAGTCGCAAGACATGCAGGTCTAAATTGACCGTAGGTGTGAATGTGAGTGTGAATGGTTGTCTGTGTCTATGTGTCAACCCTGTGATGACCTGGTGTCCAGGGTGTACCCCGCCTTTTGCCCATAGTCAGCTGGGATAGGCTCCAGCTTGCCTGCGACCCTGTAGAACAGGATAAAGCGGCTAGAGATGAGATGAGATGAGATGAGATGAGATGAGATGAGAGACCTGTCATTTGCAGGGCACCATGCACACACACATTCATTCATCTGGGCAATTTAGTGTCTGCCTACTGGCAGTGGGAGTAAAACTTGGGAAACTCACACAAACATTGAAAACATGCAAAACACTATGCAGACAGTAACCTGAACGAAGGAACAAACCAGGACCCTGAGAGCTTCGAGGCCACAATGCCACCCTGCCCTTTTATAGTATTCTTAAAAGGAAAATTTAAATGAACAAGCAATTGGTACTTTTTGTGCCTTCTGCTGCTTGTGTGGCCAATTGCAAGAAAAAACAGACAAAGCTCCCCTTCCTTCACACTGACCCCATCCCATCCTCTATGCTGAAACTAACTCAGCCTCATAAGTTGTCTTTTAAGGAAAAAGAGTTGAGATGAGCAGCTGTGTTTTGGCTGGAGCTGACTTCCAGCCTGGAAACATGTAAACAGAAGCCTGAATCATTGCATAGCAATAATACCAGGCAGGTTTTTGAAGGTATTTCTGAAATCATATGATTATAATAAGTCTAGACGCACTTTACAAACTACACCACTACACATTTGATATATTTTGAGATCATTTACACTCTTTCTTTTTCTTTCTTTCTCTCTCTCTCTCTCTCTCTCTCACACACAAGACGTTTCTGCTATGTTTCACACGCAGTCTCTAGTGAGTTTAGACACATATAAGGCAGTTATATGGCAAGTGTATTGTATTTTAATCTGTGTGGCTTTTAAATTTGGGCTTCTGCAGTTACAGCATCATCACTGAGTAATAGATGTTCACAGTTCCAAACTTGTTAAAAAGTCTCAGTTCATCATACCATGCAGAACTGATTTATTCCTGTGATACTTTGTTAAGTTTATGCTTCAATATCTTTCAGTTAACTGTAAACTGTGAAGCAAGATGCCTGTACTAAAAAGGCTACTTGGTGTCGTCGCCCCCACCCCCCAAAGGCACTGTCCAGCAATGGTTATTTGGTCCAGCATTTTATGAATATAAAACTCAGCTAAACATTCTTGTAAACAGCAATATAATATCATTATAATATCATCCTAAATGTTGTTCAAATACAAATACTACTTAAGAAAAAATTAGAATTAAAGCTTACAAATTATATTTATTTTTTTAAAATTAATTTTGTTACGTTTCTGCACAAGATTCTCGAGACACCTTTGATAGCCACTAAGAAGTTATTCACGTTTCTCACATTCAGTTGTACATCAAATTATTGCCAGTATATCATGGGCATTAAAATACCTTCAGTCCACACACACACACACACACACACACACACACACACACACACACACACACACACACAGAGTCTCACCCTTTGGAATGGGTTATACAGTGCCTTGCAAAAGTATTCATACCCCTTGAACTTTTTCACATTTTTCCACCTTACAACCACGAACTTAAAAGTTTTTTATTGAGATTTTATGTGATAGACCAACACAGAGTAGCACATGCGGTAATTGTGAAGTGAAACGAAAATGATAAATGGTCTTCAAAATTTTAAACAAATAAAAATCTGAAAAATGTGATGTGCATCAGTATTCAGCCCCCCTGCGTCAATACTTTGTAGAGCCACCTTTTGCTGCAATTACAGCTGCAAGTCTTTTGTGGTATGTCTCTACCAGCTTTGCACATCTAGACACTGAAATGTTTGCCCATTCTTCTTTGCAAAATAGCTCAAGCTCAGCCAGATTGGATGGAGAGCGTCTGTGAACAGCAATTTTCAAGTCTTGCCACAGATGCTCAATGGGATTTAGGTCTGGACTTTGACTGGGCCATTCTAACACATGAATATTCTTTGATCTAAACCATTCCATTGTAGCTCTGGCTGTATGTTTAGGGTCATTGTCTTGCTGGAAGGTGAATCTCCTTCCCAGTCTCAAGTCTTTTGCAGCCTCCAACAGGTTTTCTTCCAGGATTGCCCTGTATTTAGCTCCATCGATCTTCCCATCAACTCTGACCAGCTGCCCTGTCCCTGCTAAAGAAAAGCATCCCCATAGCATGATGCTGCCACCACCATGTTTCACAGTGGGGATGGTGTGTGCAGGGTGATGAGCAGTGTTAGTTTTCCGCCACACATAGCGCTTTGCATTTAGGCCAAAAAGTTCAACTTTGGTCTCATCTGACCAAAGCACCTTCTTCCACATGTTTGCTGTGTCCCCTACATGGCTTCTGGCAAACTGCAAACGGGACTTCATATGCCTGTCTTTCAACAATGGCTTTCTTCTTGCCACTGTTCCAAAAAGGCCAGATTTGTGGAGTGTACGACTTATAGTTGTCTTGTGCACAGGTTCTCCCACCTGAGCTGTGGATTTCTGCAGCTCCTCCAGAGTGATCATGGGCCTCTTGGCTGCTTCTCTGACCAGTGCTCTCCTTGCTCGCTCTGTCAGTTTACGTGGACAGCCATGTCTTGGTAGGTTTGCATTTGTGCCATACTTTTTCCATTTTTGAATGATGGATTGAACAGTGCTTTTTGAGATGTTCAGAGCTTGGGATATTTTTTTATAACCTAACCCTGCTTTAAACTTCTCCAGAACTTTTATCCTGACCTGTCTGGTGAGTTCTTTGGTCTTCATGATGCTGTTTGTTCTTCAGTGTTCTCTAACAAACCACTGAGGCCTTCACAGAACAAGTGTATTTATGCTGAGAGTAAATTACACACAGTAGGACTCTATTAACTAATTAGATGACTTCTGAAGGCAATTGATTGCACTGGATTGTATTTAGAGGTATCAGAGGACAGGGGGCTGAATACTAATGCACACCACATTTTTCAGATTTTTATTTGTTTAAAATTTTGAAGACCATTTATAATTTTCGTTTCACTTCACAATTATGTGCTACTCTGTGTTGGTCTATCGCATAAAATCTCAATAAAAAACTTTTAAGTTTGTGGTTGTAAGGTGGAAAAATGTGAAAAAGTTCAAGGGGTATGAATACTTTTGCAAGGCACTGTATGCCCTGTTCACAAGCCCTAATCCCACATATAAAGGCCTGTAAAGAAACACACAATGGGCCAGTTGTAGATCTACAGCATTTTTTATGCCATTATTGTATTTACACTTCACTTCTGTTCCAAAATTTGGGCTTTAACCCCTGCAAGTTAAAACATTTTGGGTCGCAGTAACTGAAATGTGACT
Organism: Neoarius graeffei; assembly: GCF_027579695.1. Lineage (NCBI taxonomy): Eukaryota > Metazoa > Chordata > Actinopteri > Siluriformes > Ariidae > Neoarius > Neoarius graeffei. Next base: position 27,851,412 of record NC_083580.1, on the reverse strand, counting down.
GATAGGAAGTAGCACACATACTATCCTGTACATGTATACATAAGCCATTTCAAGCACAAATCTCATATAGATGGTAAAATGGTTTTCTGGAAGGCAGATTACAGATCAATGTGGAACTGACTTATTCACCATCTGATACATTTCCAGCATGAGTAAATATTTAATAATGGAGACATTTAATACATCTCACATTATATATCTAAACCAAGCAGTCAGTCTGGGGGCAGCCATGGCCTGAAGGTTAGCAAAGCAGCCTTGGGCCCAAAGGATCACCCGTTCAATTTCTAGGATCGGCAGGAAAATTGTGAGGGGAGTTGAGTGAATGAGCAGCACTTTCCCCTCCCTCTGTATCATGGCTGAAGTGCCCTTGAGCAAGGCACCTAACCCCCAACTGCTCCCTGGGCACTGTAGCATAGCTGCCCACTGCTGTGGGTATGTGTGTGCTCATTGCTCACTTGTGTGTGCATGCGTGTGTTCACTGCTTCAGATGGGTTAAATGCAGAGGAGGAATTTCACTGTGCTCATGCACATGTGACAAAAAAAGGCTTTTTCTTCTTCTATCACTGGGAAAGAGCTAACCTTTATTTTTATCTGTTGAATCTGATGAGATACAGCAGCATATGATGTCATAACTTGCCATCCAGGACATGCTGATTACTATTTTAAACATCTTTTTTTTGTGTGTAAATATTTTAAAAATAATCCATCTTGTAAAACTTCACTTGCCGTAAATAGAATGGACAATTCTAGTCCATTGTCATTACTCATACATTTCACATGAACTTCACATTTCTTCTTGATTCTCCTTTTCAATCAAGCCTTTAAGCCTTATTTCCTGTCTTATTTCCCCACTTTGCTTCCTTTTATTTTAGCCCTGATTATATAATATTGTAAATTATGACCTCATAGCTATTCCCAAACCAACAAGACTATTGAAGTGTTGGTACCTTTGGCATTGGAATCAAGAAAGACCTCGATGTAGGATGTGGGAACGTAGCCCTCTTCTTCCTCGTTCCTCCGGACACGTGTCCAACCATCTCCTTTATCCTCCTCAATCACAAACAGCACCTCTCCTTCTGCTAGCGCCAGTGTGCCCTCATTATTTCCTAAAGAGAGGAGAAAGACAGACATATAGAGAGAAAGAGGGGAAATGGAAAAAACAGACATAAACAAATATATAGAGAGAAGAGAATGAGGCAGTGAGAAAGGTAGAGAAAGAAAGAAACAGAGGGGAAAAGGAGAGAGTGAAAGACAAAGAATGCAACAGAGGGACAGAAAAAGGTAAAGAGACAGGTAAGATAGAATAAGAAATCAAGGAAGTAGGAAAATATTAACATTAGTATAACTAGTTTGTGTGTTTTAGTTCCAAAAAAATACAATTTACAGAGATGCCAACATTGACAAATGAAACAGAGTAGCATCTCCAAGCTCAGTGAGGTGAAGCCGAGTGAAGCGAAGCTTCCCATCTGGTCTGGGGTCTGGGGGCCTCAACCAAATTTCAGGGAAGCTCAGAGATGCAATCTCGGCCATTTTGAGGAAAATAAATGCAGATTTTACTGTACAGTATAAGCTCAATTATCCAAACTCTCTGGGGAAAAATTAGGCTAACTAAGAGGATATTCAGATAAAAAGGGTTCAGAGCTTGTACTGTAATACAGTGTTTCAGTAGCTTTATCATGATCAACAACAAAAGTTGAGTTGGTTGGGTTCAATGCCCGAACTGATAATCACATCATCAGTTTTTCTTTGGCTAATCAGACACAAGGTACGCCACCACTCTTGCCGTCAACAACAAAAGCCAGAGTAAAGACAAAAGATTTATGGAAAGGTCTTTCAATAACAACAAAATTAATACTGTATTTACTTCCTGAACTGTGCACCAGTCTAGACTTAATATTTCGTTGTCTCGACAGCTGATTTGTAGGAATTGTGTTTGGTGGTTTTCGTGTGGCTGTACACATCACTCCTTCACCCATGTCGCACACTGAAATCGCACCAACACAGAGTACAGTAGGCATGGTGATTGTCCAGTTTCTACTATACAATGCACGGCCACTTGGCCGCGTATTCAGCTAGAAATTGCTGTTCATATAGCCTCCTCTTTTTAGGCGGAGACTCCATCGTTCACAATCCATGGTCTGTCTTCACTTCACACCTGACACTAATTTGTGAGAGAAATCGAAAGTTTCAGTTCTGGAACACGACCGACGAAGACAGTTTGCTTCCAAGAAGACGACTATGCATCACTACTGTGCGTTTCTGAGCACTGCATTTAACACGCACTGTGATTGGCTGAGAGCATGAATCGGGTCACCTCTCAGCCAATCACAGCGCAGCGAACATAAGGATATGGAAATTCCCGGAATTATCCGAATCAGTGTAAACAATGACACGTGAACAGTCCGGACACCGAAAATATACTGATTCAATCGATACACAGGCAAAACCGGTTGAAAAACGTATTATATTCAGGTCTACACGTAGCATCGTAATTGCGCTTCAAATCCGTAGATGCTACACCCAAATCGAGTATGTTGGCATCTCTGAATTTGTGGTGAAATTATGGTGTTGGTGTTTTCAACTGAGATATTTTCATTTTAAATGCTGAATGATTTATACTCAATGTCCACAATTCAAACCACACCTGGCTCACATTAGCATTTAAATAAAAAAGTTAGAATTTTGAAATGACACAAAACAAGTAGAATGATCAGATTTGCCTGAATTACGACAAGATACTCACAATATTCAGCAGTCACCCTAGAGAAATACTCTGCGTGTGTGTTACCTTCAAACGGGTAGAGAGCTTTGCAGGTTCCGATGGTGGGCAGCATTTCTTCCTCAGCATCATCAAACTCGTCAAACTCTGGATCAGTCTGAACCTTTGTCTGGACTTCAGAGCTCTGTTCCTCAGTGTAGCTACCATCTGGACTGCTCCATCACACACACACACACACACACACACACACACACACACACACACACACACACAGAGTAACTATAGCAACAGCACTACTCAGCACAGAAATGAGCACTCTACCACCTAAGCAGCAAATCAGGTGTGTAATAAAACTAGTTGATATGTGCATCTTTGATAGTATAAAGGTAAACTAATATTAACATATACATATATACATATATATATATATATATATATATATATATATATATATATTTATTTTTTTCAAAACATTTTAAGCAGTACTAGTTTTTCTGCAAAACATTGACACACATTCTCAGGAGGAGGTTAGATGCGCCTCAGTGATGTCCCAACAAATCAGCTCCTCTCACTCTCTTTAAAAACCCAGTGTGCACAGTGAAGTTCAGGGACATTTTTGTAATAACACCTGATTTCAGTTTCATTTCTATGTTTCACATCACATTTACAGAACTGTCTTCTATGTTACTTACAAATATTGCATTGAAATTATAAATAATATGTCATAGCTGGGGCGGCACGGTGGTGTAGTGGTTAGCGCTGTCGCCTCACAGCAAGAAGGTCCTGGGTTCGAGCCCCGGGGCCGGCGAGGGCCTTTCTGTGTGGAGTTTGCATGTTCTCCCCGTGTCCGCGTGGGTTTCCTCCGGGTGCTCTGGTTTCCCCCACAGTCCAAAGACATGCAGGTTAGGTTAACTGGTGACTCTAAATTGACCGTAGGTGTGAATGTGAGTGTGAATGGTTGTCTGTGTCTATGTGTCAGCCCTGTGATGACCTGGCGACTTGTCCAGGGTGTACCCCGCCTCTCGCCCGTAGTCAGCTGGGATAGGCTCCAGCTTGCCTGCGACCCTGTAGAAGGATAAAGCGGCTAGAGATAATGAGATGAGATGAGATGTCATAGCTGCAGAGACTGGAATACACATGCAAGTGTGTGTGTGTACCTCTCGCGGTCCTGAGCACAGCTATTGTTGGCCGTTGTTGTATTGTTTTGAGTTTCATACACAACACTTTGTCTCTGAGTCATTTCACTTCTCACCGGCATTCTGCCCTCTACTTCTGCTAACCAGCCCTGCAGTATGTAAACACACACACACACACACACACACACACACGCGCACACAAACAGAGCACACATGTAGTTTTATTTGTTCTTGGATTATACATAGGAATATATAACCAAATACGCACCTCAAACTTCTGAAGCTCGGCCTGTAGTTTATCAATGTGATGGCCAATCTCTGCAAGTCGTGGATCCACGCTGCTCGGATCCCCCATCTGGGGATTCTTCACATACACGTCCTTCATTTTAGTCAATGCGTCTCTGAGGGGAACACACACACACACAAAATCAACTTGCACTGACACTATGATTATGCACATAGACTGACATTAAAAAGTTGACCAAATAATTTTGGCTATGGTTATCATTTTTGCTGTACTGAAGCAGTTTCTAATTATATATAAAATGTATATAATTTGCATCCATAGTCAACAGCCAAGGGAGCAAAACTGGCCTACACTATGCAATTGTGGGTGTATGTGAGCTCATGTATGCAAAAGAGGGCAGACAGCACTTTCCTCCAAGTGTGTTACTTTACCCTGTGGCACTGCAGGGTGTGTTTCCTGGTGAGTGGAATTGTAGCTCGCTGGTGGGTGGGAATTGGGAGGTGACCAAATTTGGGTCAATCCCCACTAAAAGTAGTTGAGGTGTACTTTTTAATTTCTGGGGTGGCATGGTGGTGTAGTGGTTAGCACTGTCGCCTCACAGCAAGAAAGTTCTGGGTTCGAGCCCAGTGGTGGATGGGGGCCTTTCTGTGTGGAGTTTGCATGTTGTCTGTGTGGGTTTCCTCTGGGTGTTCTGGTTTCCCCCAAAGACATACAGGTTAGGCTAATTGGTAGCTCTAAATTGACCATAGATGTGAATGGTTGTTTGTATCTATGTGTCAGCCCTACAATGACCTGGTAAGTTGTCCAGGGTGTACCCTGCCCCTCGCCCATAGTCAGCTGGGATAGGCTCCAGTTTGCCTGCGGCCCTACACAAGATAAGCGGTGATGGATGGATTTAGCGCATCACTGCAGTGCCATGGCCGCTCTGACGTTGTATATTTGGTGTGTATTTTTCTGGGCAATAGAATTAAATAAATTGAATAGAATGTTAAGTATGTTTTTAGGAATACATAATACTGGTAAACATATTACAATACCTTCTACTGTAATGTGTATATCCATCCATCCATCCATCCATCCATCCATCCATCCATCCATCTATCTATACCATAATATGAAATGGATACAACTGCTTCTTACTACAATCTATATGTGTGTATATTCCGTCCATCCATTATCTATATGGCTAATGCAATGAGGGTCATGGCTGAGCTGGAGCCAATCCCAGCTGACATTAGGTGAGAGGTGGGATACAGCCTGGACAGGTTGAGAGTCTATCATGATGCTAACACAAAGACACTGACACTCGCATTCACAGGCAATTTAGAGTTGACCTAATCCACATGTCTTTGAACTGTGGGAGAAAACCAGAACACCCAGCAGAAACCCACAAAGGCATGAGGAGAACATGCTAACTCCACACAGAAAAGTCCCAGTCAGCCAGCAGGTTCGAACCCAGAACCTGCTTGCTGTGATGCAACAGTGCTAACCACTGCATCACCATATGTACAGTGTATTACACCATATGCACTGTAGATTACGCAATGTATTCTAATAAATACGTTTTTAAAATTATATTTTGGTGTTCATTTCTGTTTTAATTACATCCACAGCAGATTGAGAAGCTGGATAAAAATACTGATTATTACATAAGTTGGTAATATATTGTCATGAGTTGCAGGATCAGAACACAACCCTATATTTTATATGTAAGTGTGTGTCTGCATGTATGTACTTCTGGTCCAACTCTTTCTGTATGTCTTTATTAATGTCATCGATCTTCGCTTGGAGTTTCTTCCTCCTCTGTTCCGGAGGCAAGTGACTGAAATCCTCTGGATTCGCACCCTGAAAGCAGGACAGAGGGAAACAGAAAAAAGGAGAATCAGTATCTTATCTGAATGTACTGCTGATGCTATACTTACCGATGCTAAGTGAGCAAAAAAGTGATGGAGATTCAGGTAATCATCTTTCGGTAGATTTTTAGATGATGCTTTCCTCCTTATTATAAATATCAAAGGTCAGATTTGGGGTTTTGGTATTTTGATGTAGTTTTCTGAAATAATAGCATTTAAGTAGGATTTTAGGATTCTCATCAGAATTTGAGCCAGATCACTCATTTTTTTTAAGTAGCTAAATTCCTGTTTCCTGCACTGATGTATATCAGTTGTTGTTGAGTTACACTCTGTTTTCCATTACATCATTCTGGAGTCTGTAGCAGTTATTTTTCAGATGTATATTATTTGCAGGTCTCTGAATGCGTAGGAAGAGAGCATGTCTATATGCATATTGTACTGGTCTTGTAATTTGGTTAAATACCCCAGTAAAGTGGATGCTCTGCTAGAAGTGAGAGATGAAGATGCATGTTATAATCAAAAGGTTTTAAAGATAAGAGATTCTAGTTTCTGATGTCCATTTAAACCTAATCCAAAAAGTTAGAGCTGTTTTTTTAATTAACTTGTGATCAAAATAACTCTATTTATTTATGGTATTGAAATAAAACATGACAATCTATTTATCGACCTTAGTGCTCTAAGGTTGTTGCTGGCACAAGTAGAATTTGGTGATTAACCTAAAAATATTGCTAATTTAGCTGCATAGAATCCAGTCCCTGTTTGCACTCAGTTGCTGTTTCTGTGGTCAGAAGATGTGCAAAAGAAGATGGGATGTTCACAATCCAGTACATTTTTCCACCTGACTTGGGCCCAAAACTGCATTTGTGTTACTGCCTGCCTATATCCCTATATTCATCCATGACAGTTTTTTTATTTCAATTTAAATATCAGTATGTTTGAAAATCCTTTCAACTGTATCCAAGACTTAGTTGTTGTACATTATGACAGCCAGCCAGTTATTCTTGTTCTAGTTGTTATATGCCGCTTTTCCACTACAAACGCGGCTGAGTCGGGCTGAGCCGTGCCGTGCTGAGTCGGGCTGAGTGGGGCTGTTGGAGTTGCATTTCGACTACAACCGCGCTGAACCGTACTGGCTGGAAGTGGGTGGACACATTGGGTGGAGTTAGCGAAAGTGGGTGGACGTCACGTGATGTCGTTAATCAGCGCAAACCGTGACATCAGTGAGCTTTTAAGCGGTAGTCTCACGACCCGAATAGTAAACAATAAACATGGAGGACATGGAGTCGTTAGTGTTGCTGGTCTTGGTGCTGTGGCTTGTTGTCACCGACAACGCGGACAGATACTGGCAAGAGCGTATAGATGAGGCGAGGCGCATAAGGCTTCAGAAATTCTCATCTCATCTCATTATCTCTAGCCGCTTTATCCTTCTACAGGGTCGCAGGCAAGCTGGAGCCTATCCCAGCTGACTACGGGCGAAAGGCGGGGTACACCCTGGACAAGTCGCCAGGTCATCACAGGGCTGACACATAGACACAGACAACCATTCACACTCACATTCATACCTACGGTCAATTTAGAGTCACCAGTTAACCTAACCTGCATGTCTTTGGACTGTGGGGGAAACCGGAGCACCCGGAGGAAACCCACGCGGACACGGGGAGAACATGCAAACTCCACACAGAAAGGCCCTCGCCGGCCCCGGGGCTCGAACCCAGGACCTTCTTGCTGTGAGGCGACAGCGCTAACCACTACACCACCGTGCTGCCTCAGAAATTCTCGTAATTCGTAATTCTTCTTCCGGGTTTACGGTGTTTACAGATCCCAGCGTGCTCGCGGGGCGTGTGTGGGCATGTGAGGACACTCCTCCTCACCAATCAGTGCACAGGGGAGTGTCTGCTCACGCCCCCAGCCTCACTCGGCTCGCTTTGTCTCGCTTCAGCCCCACTCCAAAACGGTGCGAGTTTTAGGGGCTAAGCAGGGCTGAAGCGAGCTGAGTCGTGCTGGTTTTTGGTAGTCGAAACGCGAGCCGTGTCGGGCTGAAGTGAGCTGAAGCGAGCTGAAAAAGGGTAGTGGAAAAGGGCCAATAGTTACAGTTAAAGTTACCAGTTAGAACTGCAGATCAGTGTGAACTCCAATTCAAATGTCATTCAGAAAATGTCAGTGCGCTGTACTGTGGACACTCAATGTGTCTGGCAGGTTTATCACCTGAGCCAGATGATCATGGAAACAGGTCCACATCAGGACATTGCTGCCATTCCAGGTACATGTACATGTACATGTATTTGTACCTGGGGGTTCAAACCTAACCCCTTTCCCTTGGTCTAGCATGCAAAAAAAAAAAGTATACATGCAATACTAACAAGGTTTATTACCTTAATAAAATTCACCAACCCAAAATACTCATGCAAATGATAATGTAAAGCATGCATCTGTATTTGTCAATCATGTTACTTAAATTGCTTTAATTCATATACAGGAGGCTCATTGTTAGTATGTCTGAGCTTTCTTTTACTTTTCTTTATTTTATAAGTTTATCTGAATAAATAAATGAATTAATCTATTAGTTCAGCTCTTTTTACATAATTTGAGCTTCTGTGATAAATTTTAAGTTTCTCTTATAAATGAATTTACTAAAATAGATATATACTTCAGATTTGTTTTTTTTTTTTAATCTCTCTGGTGGTGTTTACAATTTAATGGAAGGGTCCATTTTATCTGCGATTTCACCAGTGAATTCTCTGATTTAACTAACTGACATAACATGGTGAAAGGAAATGTACATACTGTACAAAAAACATTATTATAAAAATTTTGTTGCTTTACATGTTGGCAGCTAAACTGCACTCTAATGTTAATAGAAAGCATCTGTGTGGACTAAAATAGAGGTGTGTTTAGGTCCTGGGATCCAGCGGGACCCAAAGAAATAGTTCCGGGAGTGCATGATCTGATATGAAGCTCACAGGATCAAACAAAAGGCCACGTTAATTAACATGAAAGTTTACGGGATGTGACAAGGGTACAGTGTTGAGTGATGCATTTACTGCTTCATTCACTCACTCATTTTTAATAAATGCATTACCCTGGCCAGGGTCACTGTGGTTTAAATTACTAATTTGCATCCAGTTTGACAAATAAACCCAACTAAATTCATGTGAAAATATTGTGGTCAGGTTCACACAAAGTAATAATTATGAGCTCGACGAAGGGGTGAAAAAACAAACAGTCCTGCACACACCTCTAAACTAAGGCTACATCCACACGACAACGGCAACAAGATTTTTTTTTTAAATATCGCGTCCACATGGGCAATGGATCAGTAAAATATCAGGTTCATATGGCAACGCAACGCTTGCTGAAAACGATGCAATACACATGCCACACCTCTACGTGCGCTGTAAGACGGTCCCATCGGAGACACCAGAACAATAGAAGTAGACGCATGCGCATAACTGCGCATGCGCACAGTGACTATCCCTGTCACTGTCACACGCACACACTTTCTCACTCCCTATCCTATGGATATAGTCCCTTTAAATCACGTGCTCGTTTTTTGAATGGAGACGCGGAAAGAGGAATGAACGGGGGTAGATGGAAGCCGGTATGCCAACATTCTGATATCCTCCAGAATTCTTTAATGGTCCAGAATAAATTGAATGCTACACGTTGATGGATTACTTTGTTCTTCTACGCCCTTTTTGAGGAATGTATTGTCGGACTTAAACCAACATCTGAAGAGGTGAGATCGCTCCTTTTTTTTCCCTATTTTTGCTTGTGGGATTGACTCTGCCCTAAGGGCTATTCTCTCACTCTCTCTCTCTCACTTTGCACCATTACACAATAAATATTCACAGTGAAAATATTTTGTAAGCGCGTTTCATGAACCAAGTTATAGGATTTGTTGACAACTCGCATCGAGTTCGTTACACTTCTACCTGGCGTGAAGCACGTGGTTGTGACGTCATCGTAAACAAATCCGTTCTACTCATCCAGACGGCTTTGCAACGGCTCCGTTGCCAGATTTTTTCACTCTGGAACCCGTTCTAAAAAGATTTCGTTTTGGGGCACCCAAAATGCCGGTGCCGTGTGGACGCCAGGCCAAAACGGTAAACAATTTTATCAGATTCACCTGAATCCGTTGCCGTGTGGACAGGGCCTAAAGCTCAAGGAAGGGATTAGAAACCAGGCAACTACTCAAGGGTTATGTAGCCATTAGGTGAAAGAAAGTCAGGATGTCACTGGTGCTTAACTAAACAGTTCAACATGCAAGCAAATAGACAAGAGGAACAGTGTTGGGTTTCAGATCACCTCAATAAGGTTCCGCACGTGGGCATTGAGCGAGATCTAAACAGAGGGATGGCCACCACAGACGTAAGACACACAAAACAAAAACAAAAAAGCAAACAAACATAAGACAGCACCACTTTTGTGTCGTTATTAATTATAATAAAAAAGTGAAATGATCCCAACTGTTTAAAAAACACCACAGTTTGAAAATGCAAATGAACAATAAAGCATAAAAATCAAAGACAACTCAGGGTGTCATTAGTGAAACAGTTTCGTGGGTTATGAAGATGTCAAGCATGCTACAGTCATGCCAATAAAGTTATGCGATTCTCGACATGCTTACCAGCTTGAGAGAGAGCTTCTCGAGGAGAAGAGACAGAATGATGAAGAAAGGAGCAGAGAGAGAGAAAAACAACATCAGAGGAGCCATATCGCATCACTGTTCACACTGACACAAGTACGTGCACGCACGCACGCACGCGCACACACACACACACGCGCGGCTATTCTAAGTTGGATCATGATGTCCCTGGTGAAGGTCACTACTAAAAAGTGCTCAAAAAGTGCCATTCTGGTAATGGCTGCAGATGTTCATATTCTGTGTCATGGAGCTATTTCAAAATTTAAGTTCTCAACAGATCAACATGTGTCTAGATGTGTTTTTAGATGTTTCAAAAAAGTTGTTTCCAAAAAAATGAGAAAGAACCGGAGAGCAGGCAGTGTGAACTTTTTATATTGGACTTATTATGACAGTGATATTTTTAAAAAAATTTCAGTATTCCAAATCATAATTAGTTTCAATACTTCATCATGCACACCTAAGGAAAACTTTTCAAATGCTATGCAGGTCATGACACCAAAATTTTAAAACTGTCTGTTTGCACGTTGGCTTCTGATTTCGTCTGGTCATAGCAAGCTAAGTGTATTAGCATGTTTATGTTCTAGACTGCTGTAATGCTCAGCAACATTCCAAAGGTTCCACACTGTTTAAATTCACCAACAGCTCTGAGCTACACATCCTGCTCTTTCATGAGCTTTTGGCTGCACACTGCAAAAAATTGAAAACTGAATTTGAATAGAAAATTACTTAACACTAGTGAAATTATCTTGCTGCATGGACAGATATTTTTACTTGATAAGACATAGAATAAGTTGGATGCAATCTAGAACTAATAATCTAATTCATTTAATAATCTCAGAATTGGTGTTTTGTATTCTTCTAATAGGAAATGCTAGATCATTTCAACTATTTTCAAGATATTTTCACTTGCTAAGATATTTTTTGCAGTGCAGATGATTAGGAGCTCACTGTGAAAAGCAGATAGACTTTAAAATTATTCAGAAATAATTTAGCATCACCAATGTTAACAAATTATTCATTAATAAGAATGAATTACATTCAAATAAATACATTTGAATATTAAGTTAGGAATAAAACACAGTGTGGTGTGCGGTTATAGGAAAATAACAAATGACACAGTTGTGTGATTTTATTCTTCTAAGACCACAACAATTTGCCAGCAATTAAATTTTTTTAAAATTCAAAAACAGCACATCAGACTTTTTAATCTGTTACAGAATATCCTTGAAACACGTTAGTTCCTGTTCTAAATTATGTTATAGCAGCACCATCCTCTCTTATCTCTCCGGATGTTAATACAAACACACACACACAAAAAAAAAAGTGTACAATTTGTCACATCACAGAGAAACCATCAAGCTCTCTGAAGACAGTCCTGTGTTAGAAATGTTAAACGAACAGCTTTACCTCTGACTGCGAAACAAATGCTAAATAAACAACTCCTCACAGAATACCTCACAATATCACTGATTATGCGCATTTTAAATGCATTTACATACAGTACCAGTCAAAAGTTTGGACACACATTCTCATTCAGTGTTTTTTCTTTATTTCTATTCATTAAAAAGCACTTCATGTCTTAAAGTAATGATGGACTGTCGTTTTTTTCTTTCCTTAGTTGATGGGTTCTTGAGACAATTAACAGTTATTCCATGAAATCGAGTTGTACATGAGTTGATAGCAGACGAGGCACATCATGCTGAGCTGGCTATAAGCTATGTATGATGAGATTGAGTGGAATAACTGTTTTATTATATCCACATTCACTGGATTTTGAGAAACAGAGCATTTTTATTTTTTGCAAATTCGATAAATAAAAACTTCATACAAAACGTCCAATAAAATCAAAGATGAAGAATGTAAACAAACTGATGAAATGACAGTAGCAATTTATGAAAAATGCTACAATAATAATTCTTGAAAAACAAAATAAGATACGTTCTTACCATCAAATGCTTTCATTCCATTTTATTTGCTGTTTTTTTGTATTTTTGGAGGTTTTGTTTTCGAGTAGTTTTTAGTTCATCCTTGGTTGGTTCAGCAACATGGTGGTGTAGTGGTTAGCACTGTCATCTCACAGCAAGAAGGTTCTGGGTTTGAGCCCAGTGGGCGACGGGGCCTTTCTGTGTGGAGTTTGCATGTTCTCCCCGTGTCTGCATGGGTTTCTCCCACAGTCCAAAGACATGCAGGTTAGGCTAATTGGTGGCTCTGAATTGACCGTAGGTGTGAATGTGAGTGTGAGTGGTTGTTTGTCTCTATGTGTCAGCCCTGTGATGATCTGGCGACTTGTCCAGGGTGTATCCTGCCTTTTGCCCATAGTCAGCTGGGATAGGCTCCAGCTTTCCAGTGACCCTGCACAGGATGAGTGGTTACGGATAATGGATGGATGGTAAATAGCCCTATTCCACAACTGTAGTAGTCCATATTATGTCAAGAACCGCTCAACTAAGGCTACATCCACACGACAACGGCAACAAGATGTTATTTAAAAATATATCGTGTCCAAATGGGCAACGATCAGTAAAATATCAGGTCCATATGGCAACGCAACGCTTGCTGAAAACGATGCAATACACATGCCACACCTCTAGGGGCGCTGTAAGACGGTCCCTTCGGAGACACCAGAACAATAGAAGAAGTAACGACGCATGCGCATAAACTATTATGCGCGAGACTTCATATTAGCCACAAAGTCAGGAAAATCTGTTCGTAAAATTACATTATAATGACCAAATACAATGAAAAGTATTTTTCCAGTCTCACCTGTGAAAGGTAATCCCATGTGATCTCGTTTGGACGGCAAACCTGTTGGTACAGTTAAACGCAGCTAATCTTTATTCTCCGCTTTGACCTTTCCAATATGGCGGCGAGGATGACGTATGATTCTACGCGGAAGGTGGCGTCTTTAATGGTCTGGAATAAATTGAATGCTACACGTTGATGGATTAATTTGTTGTTTCTCACCTGTGAAAGGTAATCCCATGTGATCTCGTTTGGACGGTAAACCTGTTGGTACAGTTAAACGCAGCACATGAATCTTTATTCTCCGCTTTGACCTATCCAAAATGGCGGCGAGGATGACGTATGATTCTACGCGGAAGGCGGCGTATTCAATGGTCCGGAATAAATTGAATGATACACGTTGATGGATTAATTTGTTGTTTCTCACCTGTGAAAGGTAATCCCATATGATCTCGTTTGGACAGTAAACCTGTTGGTACAGTTAAACGCAGCTAATCTTTATTCTCCGCTTTGACCTCTCCAATATGGCGGCGAGGCTGATGTATGATTCTACGCGGAAGGCGGCGTCTTTAATGGTCCAGAATAAATTGGATTAATTTGCTCCTCTACGCCCTTTTTGAGGAATGTATTGTCGGACTTAAATCAACATCTGAAGAGGTGAGATCGCTCCTTTTTTCCCCTATTTTTGCTGGCGGGATTGCACCATTACACAATAAATATTCACAGTGAAAATATTTTGTAAGCGCGTTTCATGAACCAAGTTATAGGATTTGTTGACAACTCGCATCGCAATGAGAAGATCATTGGCACTACTGGTGTTAAGAATCAGACCATTTCATAAATGAATATTTTGCTGTAGAGCTGCAGTGTTAGTACAATTGCATGTTTTTGCTTCACTATTACTGTCACTATTCTGCTTCTTGCATTACTACTGTGAACTAACACTGAACATAATAATAATAATAATAATAATAATATCCAAGCTCGTGTTTCACTCTCACTAGTGCTCTGTAAGGCTTTTTCCTGGTGATATTCGTTACACTTCTACCCGGCGTGAAGCACTCACAGTCATGTGGTTGTGACGTCATCATAAACAAACCCGTCCTACTCATCCAGACGACTTCACAACGGCAACGTTGCCAGATCTTTCCACTCTGGAACCCGTTCTCAAAAAGATTGCGTTTTGGGCACCCAAAACGCCGGTGCCGTGTGGACGCCAGGCCTAAACGATAAGCAATTGTATCGGAGTCACCTGAATCCGTTGCCGTGTGGACAGGGCCTAAGGCTACATCCACACGACAACGGCAACGAGATGTTATTTAAAAATATATCGCGTCCAAATGGGCAACAATCAGTAAAATATCAGGTCCATATGGCAACGCAACGCTTGCTGAAAACGATGCAATACACATGCCACACCTCTAGGGGCGCTGTAAGACGGTCCCTTCGGAGACACCAGAACAATAGAAGAAGTAACGACGCATGCGCATAAACTATTATGCGCGAGACTTCATATTAGCCACAAAGTCAGGAAAATCTGTTCGTAAAATTACATTATAATGACCAAATACAATGAAAAGTATTTTTCCAGTCTCACCTGTGAAAGGTAATCCTATGTGATCTCGTTTGGACGGCAAACCTGTTGGTACAGTTAAACGCAGCTAATCTTTATTCTCTGCTCTGACCTCTCCAAAATGGCAGCGAGGATGACATGATTCTACGCGGAAGGCGGCGTCTTTAATGGTCCGGAATAAATTGAATGATACACGTTGATGGATTAATTTGTTGTTTCTCACCTGTGAAAGGTAATCCCATATGATCTCGTTTGGACGGTAAACCTGTTGGTACAGTTAAACGCAGCACATGAATCTTTATTCTCCGCTTTGACCTATCCAATATGGCGACGAGGATGACGTATGATTCTACGCGGAAGGCGGCGTCTTTAATGGTCCGGAATAAATTGAATGATACACGTTGATGAATTAATTTCTTCTACGCCCTTTTTGAGGAATGTATTGTAGGACTTAAACCCACATCTGAAGAGGTAAGATCGCTCCTTTTTTTTCCCCTATTTTTGCTGGCGGGATTGACTCTGCCCTAAGGGCAGAGTCTCTCTCTCTCTCTCACTTTGCACCATTACACAATAAATATTCACAGTGAAAATATTTTGTAAGCGCGTTTCATGAACCAAGTTATAAGATTTGTTGACAACTCGCATCGAGTTTGTTACACTTCTACCCGGCGTGAAGCACTCACAGTCATGTGGTTGTGACGTCATCGTAAACAAATCCGTTCTACTCATCCAGACGACTTCACAACGGCAACGTTGCCAGATCTTTCCACTCTGGAACCCGTTCTCAAAAAGATTGCGTTTTGGGCACCCAAAACGCCGGTGCCGTGTGGACGCCAGGCCTAAACGATAAGCAATTGTATCGGAGTCACCTGAATCCGTTGCCGTGTGGACAGGGCCTTAGTAAAGAAAAACAACACTCATCATTACTTTAAGACATGAAGTGTCTTAATTAATAAAAATAAAGAAAATCCACTGAATTCAAAGGTGTGTCCAAACATTTGACTGGTGCTGTACATCGCATAAAAAGTGGAAAGTGAAAAGTGTCACTTTTTTGAAGCATCATAAAGAAAATCATTTTTCACTTTCATGTTTCAGATGTTTTTCTTCATCTACCCAAAGTAATGTTTTCCTGTCCTTGATTTGAAGTTTTAACAGTTTTCTAAAAGCAAAATGTATTCTGACCACCTAATATGTGTTTTCTGGGGGAACCCCCCCCCCCCCCACACACACACACACACAACAACAACATTTTTTTTTATTGTGAACCATGAAATTTTGAAGTGTTAATGAGCATTCGAGAAGCCTAGTGAGAAAGAATCACACTTGGCACTGCATTTTCACTGTCTGAATGGTAGTGAACTTCATCAGGTTTTAATGAAAAAAAAAACAAACACATTTTTGATGTTAAATGATTACAAGGAGGTGTGTGGGGGTTCTAAAGCACTAGCTAGGCAATGCCTAAGAAAGTAAGCACAGCTGTAATAGGACAGAAAATAGATAATGACAGAAAAGCACTAAATGAAGACAGGAGAAAGAGAACGATAGCAGCGCACAGTCAAAATCATGACGGAATACAGATGGTGATGAAAAATAGTTATTTCCTGTTGACGAGATAAATGTTCATCTTCATACCATATACATTCATGTCCTTAATACACTGTAGCACAATAACACAAGAGAGCTTTCTTTTTTTTTTTTAGAATAAGACACTAGTGCACGAGCATAAAGAAAGCTTCTGTTTAAATTAGAAGGCCAGAAATTGGTTAGAAATTGTTTTTAAAAAGCCAAATGAACTTGGAAAGTAGATGAATAAAGAACAAAGACCGTGTGATAAGACGTGACTTATTCAGGAGCAGCGTTAACATAGCCTGTATGTGTTCCATACTAAATAACTAAAACTAGTAAAGATATTGATAGTATCATCTTGCTGCTTCAATATTCAACATAATAGCTGAAAGAAAAAAAAACACTGCGTCACATTTTGCTTAAAAATTATTACATTACAGGCATTTAGCAGACGCTCTCATCCAGAGCGATGTACAACAAACACACGCATATCCAGGGCCTGTGGATCAAGTGGGGGTTAGGTGCCCTGCCCAAGGGCACTTCAGCCATGGATTTTCCTGCCAATCCAGGGAATCAAACCAGCAATCCTTTGGGTCCAAGGCTGCTTCTCTAACCTTTAGGCCATGGCTGCACATTATGAAACATTTGTCTGGAAACGTCCTTATGACAAAATTCTGCACTTGGATAATAATGTTCTCCCATTAGAGGGAAGCATGACATGTTTTATGAAGGATAATCTTTCCACGTTGTGCAACACTAACACAGCTAAAAGAAGATGACCCTAATGCTACAATGCTTTGGTTGAACTCAACCCAGTCTACGTTGGTGATTTTGACACACTTTAATGAGACTTTACACAAACTGTAACATGACATATTTTTGTATACATTCAGCACAAATATGTAAATATGCACGTATTGAAGCTACAGGACGGATTTCAAACAGACAGCTGCACTCTTCATGACATAAAGAAGGAATGGGGTAAATTCGGAGACATACCCACACATGGAAAAGTACCAGAAAGGTCAAAGTTCACAAAGTGCTTGCTGGCCTTTGGATCCATCAATTCATTTCAGGAATTGCACTTGTGACACTTTGTGAATTAACCCCTCCTAAGCAAGCTGATTCACAGCTAGAAAGCTCTGAGTGACATGGCTCTAGAGGAAGTGACAGGGGGCAGGGCCATAAGCAGACATGATAATATTGCTATATTTAAATCACATGATTGCAAGTCTATTCAAGTTGATCGAAGACAGACACTAACCTCATTTAGGGAATGCAAAAAACCCAATGTGTCCATCACCTTCTTATTTGCCATTGTGTTTTGTTTAAAATACATTAAAACACTAAATGAGGTTATGTCTGTAGGTCACGCATATGATTCCACAACTATCGACTCATTCCAACGTGCGCACACACATACACACGCATGCACACGCACACCCTTCCAATCACTCTCGCATAATATTCTTACCAAGTCTTTGTTGAATAACAGAAACACTCTCACACACTTACAACATATTGCCTGGCCTCAAAAGCATAAGTAGGCCGGCCAAGAGTCCTCTTCATCAGCTCTTTATCATAGTGAAGGGACTGTGGAGACTGCAGCAAGGAAGATATTCTTATCAAGCCAATGTGTGTGTGCACACACACGCGTGCGCGCGCGCGCACACACACACACACACACACACACACACACACACACACACACACACACACAGAGTACTGGATACATAGATTAATTTTGATGTAATCTACTCCAGAATTGAGATTATCAAAAATGTACAATAAGATCCATAGACTGAGACACTACCAAAAACTTTTAATTTAAACAGTTCTTCAAATCATTATATTCATAAACTGATATTTTTTTCAACAGGATTCCATCATTCTTCATTAATAAGGAACCTGGAGCTGTGAGGCAGTAAAAAAAAATCTATGTATAAATATCCAGCTTTGTGGTTTATTTTTCAAAGTAAATCTTAATTATTAATCTTAAATTATATCTCTGGAACTGCACCAGAGAGACGGGACACCATTATTCCAAAAGCTATTTCCTCAGAGTGCAGACAGGTGTCAAATTAAAGGAAAGGCGGCAGCTCAGATCTGCTTTACAGAAAATATTGCTTGCATGGTTTTGGGTCCACTTGTGCCCTTAGAAGAAGCGAAGGCTCACTGCAAATATGAATGATAGCCTTTATCCTATGATGAAATATTTCTATCCTGATGAGAGTGCTGTCTTCTAAGATGACCCTGCCCTTCTCCAAAGAGCATTAAGTCTCACTGAATGGTTTTTAATGAATATAAAAATGATGTAAAATATACAGTATGATGTTATATCCTCCCCAGTCCCCAAACCAATTGAGCTCTTATGGGACTTTTTTGAGTGATGTGTTTGACAACCTTCTCCACCACTATCATCAAAACACCATATCTTTTGGAAGAATGATACTTATAGTACAGCTCCAGAGATGTAGAAACAATGCTATGGCACACTGAAACTGTTCTGGCAGCTTATAGTGTCCCAGCAGCTTTCACACACAAAACCAGACAGACACCCAGAGACACTAAAGCCTGGATTGGCATTTGCATTATTTTACAAATAATTTCAAGTTGAAATACGTGACAAAACAATGATCACTTCCTAAAATATACGCTAATTGACTAACTGCTTATGTACATATGTACACACACTTATGTACACACACTTACTCAACTGATTATGTAACTTCTGTATCCTGTGGTATACTTCTATATATTCTTCTTGCCAACAAAACACAAACAAATACAAATAGACGTGAACCATTTACACTATAGATCAAGGGTTTTCAACCTTTTTTGGCTATGCTCCCCCCTCCCCAACTTTTGATTCACTTAAATCTGCGATCACAAGGACAACAGCGAATTGTATGCAGAACAGGGCAGATAGCGCACTCCTGCCAGTGTTATGCTGCCCAGTTCAAAGAGATGTCATTGACTTGCTTTGCATGTCTCAAAGGAAGTGTGCTAGAATACACCCTATCCAGTTGGTAGCTGTCATATGATAGGGGAGGGCTTTCTGGTGTGTGGAAATTGGCAGGTTAACAAATTGGAGAGAAAATGAGGGGGAAAAGAAGTGAATGTAAATCAACTGCTCTACATTGCATTTCAATGTGTGATTCTTTTTAACTCTATTGAGTCACACAGCAATGGGATCAATCAGTGTGGTTTTAAACAAACCTTGGTCTTCAGGATTTCCTAAGTAAAGTTGCCTGTGAATGTTGACCCAAGGCAATAGAAGTGACTTGTCTTTCAAAGAACATAAATGTTACTGTAACCTTAAATTTTCTGAAAACAGACTAGATGGCAAAAAGCAGCTGCCCTTTAGGCTTTTGTGTTTTGTACAAACAAATGTTGCATTCCTGCTATGTTTGTGGCTTGTTACTGCTTATTCTACTACTACTAGTGACATCGATGCACCCTCTAGTGGACAAATAATGAACTGCTAATAACTACCAGAGGGACAAATTTGCTGTAGTTTCCATCTTTTTCACTTGCATGCATGAGCCAAAGACATTCATTTGTTAACTTTATTTTACAATCTTGTGCCCCATCCCTGACCAATGCTTGCCCTCTCTTCGGGGGACGGGGGGGTGTCTGGCCCACAGATTGAAAACCCTTGCTGTAGATAACAACAGGAGAAGCTTAAAGCTCGAAGCTCTGATGGGTGGGTGGATGAAGGAGCAATTTAGCATGTGGGATGATAACATTTACAAAGCTCTTGCTTTTATTTCTGTGGTCCCTATTTCCCTTTGGTTCTTTGCCTCCCAGTTTACATCAAACTTTTCTCTCTCTCTGTCAGTATTCAATCCTTAGTCAGTACCTCCTCCGCTTGTAGACTCAAGGACGCCGTTCTGACTTGTCCAGTAGCATCAGTTCTTCAAACCTACCAATCTGTGTGACCCTGATTCCTCTGTGTGTGTGTGTGTGTGTGTGTGTGTATGCGTGTGTGTGTGTGTGTGCGCGCACACACGTGTGTCCATGCACGTGAAAAGGGGGAAGCAATACTTCAGGAAATTTTGGTCAGAGGACAGTCCACATATTGAAGTGGTACTGCAAACCAGCACACTTCCTTTTTCGGAAATATCTACTTCCTGTTCCATAACTGACACACAACAATATCTGAGTTTCCTGTTTCACTATTTCAGGTTTTTTTGAAAGCAAGCTGTTTTTTTCCATCCTATGGTCTTATTCTATGACTCTATGATAAAATTAATGTCTAATTAATTTTCTTTATAAAAAGAAAACAGCTTTTTTTTCAAGAAAAGGACTGTTTGTACTATTGATGCACTGTGAGCATACGCCCCTCAAAATACCTCACTTTTATGGCATGAAAATTTGAAATTTGTCAGCATCACATTTTCAGTCAATGTCTCTTTAAACTGACACTTTCTTTGTAAAAGAACTGCTGGTTATGTGCCAACTTGCTAATTCATTAGCGTCACGAGCTACCATGCTTAACTTCCTCTTTTCCCAGATGCCTATCAACAGCGCTGCATGTGTGCAAGTTCATTGAAAACACAAGTTCCATTTGAATGAACCATAACAGTCAATCATGTATTAGCTATTAGTAATACTGTATTAGCTATGATATGTACAATACTGTGCAAAAGTATTAGGCACCCTATTTTTTTTCATATAAACTTTGTTATAGATTTCTATTTTATGACTTCTACATTATCGAGTCAGTACAAAAACGTTTTAGAGTTTCAAACGTTTGTTTTCCAGCACAAAATTAAATGTTACAGAAAAAAAGTTTGTATCTGAGCAGCATATTACATAAGAGACCACTTTTCAGATTAAAAAAGAAAACATAATGAAGGCTGCTGGATTTTGGTGCAAAATTAAGAAGCGAGTGACAAAGTGTCCAGAAGAACTGTGGCTGGTTCTTCAAGATGCTCAGTAAAACCTACAGCTCATTTCCTTATAAAACTGCACTCACTTGACCTGAGACTACTATTTTTTTTTTTAAAAAAAAAGCAAAGGGTCATCTCAAACCAAATATTGACTTTGTTTCATTTATTATGGCTTACTGCTGTTTATAGTATATTTTTTAAGGTTGAAAACATTTAATTTCATTATTTTTAAGCTATTTTTGGTCTACAGCATTTCTTTACATGCGCCTAAGACTTTTGCACAGGACTGTATGTGTAATACATAGCTGGAGCTCATGTTTGTGTAACACTGCTGCCTTTTTTGTCAGGCTGTCAATGAGCGTATTTCATCTCATACACATTTCCGTATTTAACCTCATACCTCATTTTTTGCACATTACTAGACAGTGCATACTCCAGTAGTGCATCATGTACCATTTTTGTTTTTATGTTACACAGTTTCTTTTATACACTGTCCCAATGATATTTTAAGGTTTACTGATGACCTCTTCTATTAAATACCACTTTTTGGAAACATAACTCACTGTCAGCGAGCCCTAGATAGATGACCGAGTGCACACTGAATGATTTTTTTAAGCTCTTTTTTTTGTATCCATTACTTTTTTTGGGGGGGGGGGGGGGGGGGGGGGGACACCAAAAAACTCAATTTAAAAAAGCTTAAACAAAGTGTTAACCTCAGAATTCCTAATGCAATAACAAGATTTACATGCACAAAACACTCCATTTTTACCCTCATTTCAAAATAGGCAACATTCCTAGTAAGCTGTTTACATGGCTAATGAAAATGAATATTCCACTAATACTGTATTCGAGTTTACATGCAGCATCTCTACCCCAGCCTTGTAAAGTGTTAGCTAGTTGGTTTGTGTTCAATATGCAGAGCTGACCGCAAACAGGCAAAAGGCCGTGTGTCACAAAGTGCTGGAAAAATCCCAATACACCGTAAAAACGCATATTCCAAATGCATTATATACATGCCTAAAGAATTCTCTTAAAACCAAGATAATATCAGCATATTCCACATGTCTTGATTGGAAAATGCTAAATTCAGAAGGTGGCCAAATTTGGAATATCCAGCAGGCTGTGTTGTTTGCATGACCGGTATTAAATTCTGATTATGGTCATATTCAGAATAATAGTGGAATATTAGTGTGCATGTAAACAAACTGATTAAGATCTGTAGTTTATATACAGTGGTGTTTGAAAGTTTGTGAACCCTTTAGAATTTTCTATATTTCTGCATAAATATGACCTAAAACATCATCAGATTTTCACACAAGTCCTAAAAGTAGATAAAGAGAACCCAGTTAAACAAATGAGACAAAAATATTATACTTGGTCATTTATTTATTGAGGGGCGGCACGGTGGTGTAGTGGTTAGCGCTGTCGCCTCACAGCAAGAAGGACCTGGGTTCGAGCCCCGGGGCCGGCGAGGGCCTTTCTGTGTGGAGTTTGCATGTTCTCCCCGTGTCCGCGTGGGTTTCCTCCGGGTGCTCCGGTTTCCCCCACAGTCCAAAGACATGCAGGTTAGGTTAACCGGTGACTCTAAATTGACCGTAGGTGTGAATGTGAGTGTGAATGGTTGTCTGTGTCTATGTGTCAGCCCTGTGATGACCTGGCGACTTGTCCAGGGTGTATCCCGCCTTTCGCCTGTAGTCAGCTGGGATAGGCTCCAGCTTGCCTGCGACCCTGTAGAAGGATAAAGCGGCTAGAGATAATGAGATGAGATTTATTTATTGATTAAAATGATCCAATATTACATATCTGTGAGTGGCAAAAGTATGTGAACCTTTGCTTTCAGTATCTGGTGTGACCCCCTTGTGTAGCAATAACTGCAACTAAACGTTTCCGCTAACTGTTGATCAGTCCTGCACACCGGCTTGGAGGAATTTTAGCCCATTCCTCCGTACAGAACAGCTTCAACTCCGGGATGTTGATGAGTTTCCTCACATGAACTGCTCGCTTCAGGTCCTTCCACGACATTTCAATTGGATTAAGGTCAAGACTTTGACTTGGCCATTCCAAAACATTAACTTTATTCTTCTTTAACCATTTTTTGGTAGAACAACTTGTGTGCTTAGGGTCATTGTCTTGCTGCATGACCCACCTTCTCTTGAGATTCAGTTCATGGACAGATGTCCTGACATTTTCCTTTAGAATGTGCAGGTGTAATTCAGAATTCATTGTTCCATCAATGATGGCAAGCCGTCCTGGCCCAGATGCAACAAAAAAGGCCCAAACCATGATACTACCACCACCATGTTTCACAGATGGGATAAGGTTTTTATGCTGGAATGCAGTGTTTTCCTTTCTCCAAACATAACGCTTCTCATTTAAACCAAAAATTCTATTTTGGTCTCGTCCGTCCACAAAACATTTTTCCTATAGCCTTCTGGGTTGTCCATGTGATCTTCAGCAAATTGCAGATGAGCAGCAATGTTCTTTTTGGAAAGCAGTGGCTTTCTCCTTGCAACCCTGCCATGCACACCATTGTTGTTCAGTGTTCTCCTGATGGTGGACTCATGAACATTAACATTAGCCAATGTGAGAGAGGCCTTCAGTTGCTTAGAAGTTACCCTGAGGTCCTTTGTGACCTCTCCGACTATTACACGCCTTGCTCTTGGAGTGATCTTTGTTGGTCGACCACTCCTGGGGAGGGTAACAATGGTCTTGAATTTCCTCCATTTGTATACAATCTGTCTGATTGTGGATTAGTGGAGTCCAAACTCTTTAGAGATGGTTTTGTACCCTTTTCCAGCCTGATGAGCATCAACAACGCTTTTTCTGAGGTCCTCAGAAATCTCCTTTGTTTGTGCCATGATACACTTCCACAAACATGCGTTGTGAAGATCAGACTTTGATAGATCCCTGTTCTTTAAATAAAACAGGGTGTCCACTCTCACCTGATTGTCATCCCATTGATTGAAAACACCTGACTCTAATTTCACCTTCAAATTAACTACTAATCCTAGAGGTTCACATACTTTTGCCACTCACAGATAGGAAATATTGGATCATTTTCCTCAGTAAATAAATGACCAGGTATAATATTTTTATCTCATTTGTTTAACTGAGTTCTCTTTATCTACTTTTAGGAGTTGTGTGAAAATCTGATGATGTTTGAGGTCATATTTATGCAGAAATATAGAAAATTCTAAAGGATTCACATACTTTCAAGCACCATTGTACTTACCTGGGCTTACAACAGTCACTTTACCCTCAATTTGACTTCGTCACCTTACTTGTTTTACTAAACATTGTCAATTAAATAAGCTACTGTCGCGTGCATGCTAACTTACCTCACGATCATTGAGTAACACAAGACAATACATGCAGAAGATAACACTAGTTACTTTATCATGGTTAAGGGGTTTAACAGAAGTTTTACACTAATCCTTACATCAGTGTTGTAGTCGAGTCACTAAACGTCAAGTCTGAGACCAGTCTCGACTCCCCAGTGTTCAAGTCCGAGTCATTAAAGAGAATTTTGAGTCGAGTCCACTACTGATCTGCATCGAGTCCGAGTCAAGTCCACGACTGAGCCGAGTTGAGTCTGAGAAAAAGACTCCAACTGCACCATTTGACGGTGGCTGTTGCTGCCTTTATGTGAAACTGTCTCTGCTATTGCGTTGGACTACCGTTACTGCTTGACAGCCCCATTTTAGTTCATAGGCTACAGATAAAAAGCTTGTTCATTGCTCACCAAGCCCTGCCCACTATCAACAGGGCAAATAACATGAGGGAGGCTTAACACTAGCTAGTTCATCGGTTAGCAAGCCCCACTATCAACAGAGCAATGAACATGTACCCCTTTTCCACCAAATCAGTTCCAGGGCTGGTTCGGAGCCAGTGCTGGTGCTGGTTCACAACTCGTTCAACTTGCGAGCCAGCTGAGAACCAGCTTGCTTTTCCATCGCTCACGGTGCTAAGAGAAGACACGTCATTACGTCGCTGTATACGTCAGTTACATCGTTGTATACGTCATTACGTCGCTGTATACATCAGTTACGTCACTACGTTTGCATAAACCTTGGCGCGAATATCGAAGCAAAAACAACGCGGAAGAAGCAGCAGCAACAACAACAACAACAATAATGGATGACTTCGCGTTTGTACAGCTGCTGCTTCTCGTCGCTTAAAAATGGCAATCTTTTGCGGTCTTGTTATTGTTGTCGGTCTTAACAACTCCGCCCCCCTGCTGACGTAAGTGGTTCTTTCCTCTGGCCCAGCAGAGAGTTGGTGCTAGCCTGGAACCGGTTTTTCTGGCCCCAGAGCCAGTTCTTTGTCAGTGGAAACAGAAAACCCGGTTCCAACCAGCCCTGGAACTGATTTGGTGGAAAAGGGGCAACAGTGTGTCACTTATTTCTCTGGGTAGAGTCTTACCAAATGATGATTGAAGTTCGAGGTTGTCCCCGTCATCTCCTCGATAGTTCTTCTACATACGGAACACATAGCAGTGCATTTTTTCCCACTGCACGAGAAGTCTGTATAAGCAAAGCGGACAATCCTAGGGGTGTTCTCACCAGGCATTTTAGCGCCATTAATATTAGTTTGTTCCTGAACATGACATATAAATAGGGGAATGTGCATTCTCTTGCACAAAATTAGTATAAAAATTAATGTAGATATAAATATCTTATGCCAAATTATTGTGGCATGTTACAAAAAATAAAGAAAAAATCAGAGTCCTCCTCTCCAATTTATGAGTCTGAATGCAGTTAATGCAAGAGTCCGAGTCCAAGTCCGAGTCATCAGTGCGCAAGTCCAAGTCAAGTCACGAGTCCTTAAAATGAGGGCACGAGTCGGACTCGAGTACTATAAGCCAGGCTTACATGCAAAAAGTCACACTACAACACTTACAGAGAAACAGTTGTGGGGTGAACAAAAAACAAATTCATTAGCCCTAGTGGGCAAGGAAAAAGCCTGTTTTGGTTTTTTGGATATGTAATTGATGAGGTTACAAAATGCTCGCTAAAGTAACGTAACAATGTCTGAGCTAGTAAGCTACTTAATCGCATTAATACAGAAGAAGGGAAATGAAAAGATTTTTATCAGCACATCATGTGTGTGCTCTTGATAAAATGACAACATGCTCTTGGCCAACATTTCAACTATGAGATGTGGTGTTTTCTCCTCACATCACCTGAACAGTATATTTTTCAAGTCTGTCTTTATTTTCTGTTGACATATTTAACCATGAGGCAGAAGGTATGACATAATACGGCTTTTTTTAAAAACTTCATTTTGCCGATTTCATCAGTATCTGGTCATTTAGCACAAAAGTCTTTTCATGCAAATCTTAAGTCTTTGAGCACGAATCTAAAGTCCTTTCGCATAACTCTCATTTCAATGTAGAATGGTCGCAATAATCGAAATAAAATACTCTTCTTGATATAGCAAAGGGTTCATTCTGATTGTTTAGGGATGAGAAGTCAGAATTAGTGTCAAATATTAAACTTTCGTTTTCTGCTGCTCTGCATTTTATGTATCAATTGTTGACAAGTTAATCCTGAAACATGGACTGAAAATCCAGTTCTTCGGTGTGTTTAGATATTTGTAGTTAAGTCATAAGAAACCTTGAATTGTGGGCACCTTCATAGATAACTTCACTGTTACTTCTGATCAGATCACAAACTCCACTGACCATCTATAATTTACACATTTTCCAGAATAATTCACTGTGGGATTATGTCTCTTTCCCCACTTGAAACATGTGTTTTGCTGACTAGGAGCGAAATCTAATCCTAAAAATGTACTTAAAATTATTAAAAGTAAACTGCCTTTCAGATTTTTCAAGCGTAGGTCATAAAAAGAATTTTCCCCGACACCTAAATATTTTTGTTTAGTGGACCGAAAGCTACTGAATTCAAATCACAGACTTCCAATTTTATTAGTTTGTTAAAAATAGAACAATTAATGAATTTAGGGCCACATGGCCGTAAATTCTCTGCTATTTTTTCTTGCTTCACCATGATGCAATTCAAGATTCATGCATCATGTGGTGGGCTTTCCCCGTTCGTGCAAGGCATTGTGGGATACAACTTTGAAACAGGAGAGAAAAATAGAGAACATGAGTGTGCGAATTAAACATGAAAGACTAACTACAGTAACGGAAAGTGAGAAGAAAAGACGTTGTGTTGTGAAGGAAAGGAAACACAGGACCAAACTAATAAATATCAGCAGTCAGTGAACACCTTGGTGTGATCAGCAGTTTGATTAGTGACAGAATGATGTAAATGTCAGTGCACGGTCAAGGTGTAGATGGCAGTAATGCAACATTGTGGATGCCAGCTGCCGTAAAACTCAAAAGAAGAAGAAGGTAAACCTGCGCATGTGCACACAGACTTCCTCTGTCTGCTTGACTGCACAAAGCAAGCGATTTCATGCACATTATTTGCTAGGGAATCCCCTTAAATTAAATAACTTCCCAGCCACAGAATGGCCTGGTTTTTTGAGATGTTACAGAAATAAACATATATCACAATGGCCAAATTTCAGAGGAAACTAAATTTCACAGATTTTATGAAATCGAAAGGCTGTCTCACTTTATAGGTCTATTTGGACTTTAGAATAAAGATTAAACGTTCTTAGAACTTGTTCAAAATGACTTTATAGTTGTGCTAAAAGACTTGTGCAAAAAGACTTTTGTGCTAAATGACTGTAAAACGTTTCATCAACATTTCCACATACCTGTGTGTTCCTGATTCTGAAAAGACAATCTGATATTCTGATATTCATGCACACTAAGACATCCACAATATGTGTGTTGCTGTAGGCTTCAGGATTCAGAACTAGAAGCTTGCGCTAGACTTATAGCACTGAATCGCACAACCATGAAACATATTAAACATAGCTACATACCAAATGAAACTTCAGCGAAATTCCATAAGTTGTAGGACTGTCTACCAGACAGCTAGAAATAAAAAAGTCATGGGCCAGAAATGAAATATGCCTGGGCTACTGATTCACTCCTGACTAGTGAAACTATCGCAAAATATTTTTAAAATCATCTCAAATTGTATTATTTCTTATTTTATCTTGTCTGAGTTTTGAGGAAAATGTGAGACTCCTTTATCTGCATCTGTCCCTAAAAAAGTCTTGAGTGGATGTTCAAATTTTAGACACCTATCCTACTGCAGTAAATAAAATTACAAAGGCATTTATTTTTGTACTAAGCAACCAAACATAAATCTGTCCAGAAATATAGATCGTGGCTCTATGATCTAGAATACAATCTAATGTCAGGGTCACTCAAAGCACTCAAATGTTATTTGCTACAAATAAAAATAACAGTGAATGTGTCCTGATGAGAAAGTGCCACATGAGGCTGCAGAGTGTGTGTGAGCGTGTGTGCGTGAGTGTGTGTATTTGTAGATAGCTGTAACTAAGTAACTGAGCTAGATGCAACAATACAGTATAATTAACCTAGCATGAAAATATCTAAACCAAAGAAGATGGAACAAACACAAGTAGAAAGGAGAGAGAGAGAGACAGAGAGAGAGAGAGAGAAGCAGACACAGAGAGACGGGATGGGTGTTAAAATGGGGCAGGCAAAGGAGAGAAGGAACGGGAGGTCATTTAGTCCTCAGAATTTCTTTATTTTTCCCCCAGAGTTCTACAGATTACAGACCAGAGAATCAGAGGATTCACTGAGTTTATATATTTATATAAATGTGGGCAATTTCATTTCCATTGTCACTGTAACGACTTAAAGACTTTTAGATAAGACAGTGGTCGTCACTTTGAATCCATATACAGTACTGTGCAAAAGTCATAGGCACCCTATTTTTTTCATACAAACTTTGTGATAAATTTCTATTTTATGACTTCTACATTATCGAGTCAGTACAAAAACATTTTAGAGTTCCAAACGTTAATTTTCCAGCACAAAATTAAATCTCATCTCATCATCTCTAGCCGCTTTATCCTGTTCTACAGGGTTGCAGGCAAGCTGGAGCCTATCCCAGCTGACTACTGGCGAAAGGCGGGGTACACCCTGGACAAGTCGCCAGGTCATCACAGGGCTGACACATAGACACAGACAACCATTCACACTCACACCTACGGTCAATTTAGAGTCACCAGTTAACCTAACCTGCATGTCTTTGGACTGTGGGGGAAACCAGAGCACCCGGAGGAAACCCACGCAGACATGGGGAGAACATGCAAACTCCACACAGAAAGGGCCTCGCCGGCCATGGGGCTCGAACCTGGACCTTCTTGCTGTGAGGCGACAGCGCTAACCACTACACCACCGTGCTGCCACAAAATTAAATGTTACAGAAAAAAAAAGTTTGTATCTGAGCAGCATATTACATAAGAGACCACTTTTCAGATTAAAAAAGAAAACATAATGAAGGCTACTGGGTTTCGATGCAAAATGAAGAAGCAAGTGTGACAGTCAACGTGTCCAGAAGAACTGTGGCTGGGTCTGCAAGATGCTCAGTAAAACCTACAGGTCATTTCCTTATAAAACTGCACTCACTGTACCTGAGACTACAATTTTTTTTTTTAAAGCAAAGGGTCGTCTCACAGCAAATATTGACTTTGTTTCATTTATTTTACCTTACTGCTGCTTATAGTATTTTTTTTTAATGTTGAAACTTTTCATTTCATTATATTTTAAACCATTTTTGGTCTACAGCATTTCTTTACATGTGCCTAAGACTTTTGCACAGTACTGTATGTAAGAAAGAAGAAAAAGTAATTGAGATTGATATCGATGCATGCATTTTCCACAGAATTTGTTATCCACCTACATAACATGAGCTATGATGTGTTAGGATTTCTGAGAGGATGTTTAAAGAAACAATCTGCCCTGAATGGCTCCTAACACATCTAAATATTTACAATCAACATGTGATCTTCAATTCTGCAAAATGTTTATTCTAAGGTTAAATTCTGAACATTTTTCATTGACACACTCTACTTTTATTTTTTGGCGAAAGGATTCCTCTATTACCCACAATGCTTTGACTGCCAGCTGAGAGTAGCACCAGTAGGAGTCTATCTCTACATTTCCATTACAGTTCCAGCATTTGGCAGATGTTCTTATCCAGAGCAACTTGCACTTATCTCATTTATACAAATGAGCAGTTGCAGGTTAAGGGCCTTGCTCAAGGGCCCAGCAGTGACAGCTTGGCAGTATTGGGATTTGAACTCACGACCTTCCAATCAGCAGTCCAACGTCTTAACCACTGAGACGTTAAATCAGCTAAAGAGTCTGGTGCAGCAGCTCTTTAATCCTTCACTCTGTCCAGCTCTCTCACCTCTTCATCTCTAAATGCTGCCTCAAACACAAAGGGCTTAAGATTCAACTTCCATATCAATACTGCAATCTCACATAACATTAAATAATGAGTGCAAAGTTTGCTGGCTCCAATGCTTATATGTTGTAATTAGTTTTAAGGGCTGGGTGTTACTCAGAACAGTTTATGACTGTCTTTAGTTCTTATAAGGGCTTAAAGACCTTGTACTCAACCCCAATCAACAATATATCCTCCATTCTGTGGTCTGTAGACAGCCCCCTTAGTGTTTTTTTTTTTTAAGGGGGATTGAAGATAAAAAAAATTGCAATTTAAATGATTGATTTTCAAATTAAAAATAATGAAAATGGAAATAATAATTACATTTTAGTCCCGTCAATCCCATCCTTCTCACACACACACACAAACAATGAGGCAGGCAAAGAATGGCAGCACGCACACAGGCATGCAGACTAACACACACACACACACACACACACACACACACACACACACACACACACACACACACACACATACTTACCCCACGACGCAGGCTCCGAAGGCAGTGAATTTTGGGCTTGGAGGTGATGATATCATTGAAGCGGTGCGAGAGGGCCTCCTTGGGTGGTTTGGGGCTCTGAGGGGTGGGGCAGGGGTCAAGGGTCACAGTAGAAGGTGAGGGGGGTTCTGGAGGGGGTTGGCGTGGGTCAGGGGATGTTAATAGGGACATAAGCTACATAAGCAAGACACAGGCCACCAAGCAGCGGCAGAGCAAGAGAAAGGGAACGAGAGAGGAAAGACAAAAAGAGAGAAAGCAAAGGAGAAAGAGATATAGAGAGTGAGGGGTAAAAAAACAGAAGAGAAGCAAGAGAAATAAATATATATAAAGAGTGAGAGAGAGAGAGTTGATGGACAGAGGAAACAAAATCCAATCCAGTAGAAGGTAAAAAAAAAGGAAGGGGGGAACACAAAACGAGAGAAATAAGGCTCCAAAAAAGTTAAGGCTTGACAAATAAATGAATCCATTAATTGATCAGACAATTAATAAATACTCCAAAACAAATACACTGACATGGAAAGCAAAAGATAAAGTGAACCAAGGATGTGTGTAAGACAGTTAGTGTGTTAACAGACAACAATCTGCTTATTCAGAACATGCAAAAACAGCCAGGACACGCACGCACGCGCGCACACACACATGCACACACACATGCACACACACACACACACACACACACACACACACATCCCAGACAATTTCTGTACCAGATCAAAAAGCAATCATCACAGTGAAATGTAAAGTACAGTACCCATAACGGCACAATGACAACATGCTACACTGAAAAGCAAAACCTTTGCTCATTACATTACTCTTACATCATTTTATCCCTTCAATCAGTGGGCTCTTGCTTATTTAAGAATTAAATGCTGACTTCGTATCATAAATGAATGCAATTTACTCTGCTTCGCTGTATTTTACTTTCAACGTTGTGTGGGAAGAGTACCACAGCCTTCTCACAGCCATGGCCCAGAGGACTGTGATTAGACACTGACTGCATTTCAGTGTGGTTTGGTTCCTACACTTCCAAGAACAGGTTGAGTGGCTGAGCTATCAAAGTGCTGGCAGCACAAAAACAATATTAATTACATTAATGGGTTGTCAGTGAAAAGGATTTACACCCCCAATTTATAACAGCAGTATTATCTATTCAGATAAAACAATATAGTCTTATGATTTAAATACTGTATATATAAGGATGATAACTGATAAATGGAAAACAAACTTAAATGTAGACTGCCTTTCAGATTTTTCAAGTGTAGGTCATAAAAATAATTTTCCCCGACACACAATAATTTTTGTTTAGTGGACCGAAAGCTACTGAATTCAAATCACAGACTTCCAATTTTATTAGTTTTTTTTTTAAATAGAAAAATTTATGAATTTAGGGCCACATGGCCCTAAATTCTCTGCTATTTTTTCTTACTTCACTATGACGCAATTCAAGATATGAATCACATGGTGGGCTTTCCCCGTTGCACAAGGCATTGTGGGATACAAATTTGAAACAGGAGAGAAAAATGGAGGACGTGAGTGTGTGAATGAAACGTGAAAGACCAACTACAGTAA
Organism: Neoarius graeffei; assembly: GCF_027579695.1. Classification (NCBI taxonomy): domain Eukaryota; kingdom Metazoa; phylum Chordata; class Actinopteri; order Siluriformes; family Ariidae; genus Neoarius; species Neoarius graeffei. Next base: position 27,818,621 of record NC_083580.1, on the reverse strand, counting down.
TGGAAAACGAGAAGAAAAGACATTGTGTTGTGAAGGAAAGGAAACACAGGACCAAACTAATAAATATCGGCGGTCAGTGAGCACCTCAGTGTGATCAGCTGTTTGTTTAGCAACAGAATGATGTAACTATCAGTGCACGGTCAAGGTAAACCTGTAGGTGGCAGTAATACAACACTGTGGATGCCAGCTGCCATAAAACCAAAAGAAGAAGAAGATAATACCTTAAGGCTGTTGTATCAGAAATTTTAGGACTGTCTTCCTTGTTGCACACACTGAAGCTCCAGTACACACACACACACACACACTCCCTTCATGTGCTATCCAAATGATAGTAAATAAACACTCCTGACCTAAAAGCTGCACATGAACATGTAAAACTTCTTCACTGTCTGGATTTCAGAAGTAGAAGCTTCTGAAATAAACGTAATACTCAAGATTCTTCTTGTTACTGAACTTTATGCTTTCAATTTTAGTGATCAACAGGAGATAATTCTTTATTAACCCACATGCAATTTAGCTTTCATAATCACCAATATAAACATTCTGCAGGAGAAAGAAGAGCAAAATGTTTTTTAGGTCAATGTCCTGCTCATTTCTTTCTCTCTCTCTCTCTCTCCCTCGCGTCATTATCATATGACCCAGAGCACTAATGAGTTTCTAATGAAGTCGTGCTTTGGGAGGAGATCTGCTCAAATCTAGAAACCATAATATGTGCATATACCACACACACACACACACACATATATAATGCCCTCCAGAGTTATTAATGAGCAAAAATGACTGTATAAAACAAGCATATACAACCCCGATTCCAAAAAAGTTGGGACAAAGTACAAATTGTAAATAAAAACAGAATGCAATGATATGGAAGTTTCAAAATTCCATATTTTATTCAGAATAGAACATAGATGACATATCAAATGTTTAAACTGAGAAACTGTATCATTTAAAGAGAAAAATTAGGTGATTTTAAATTTCATGACAACAACACATCTCAAAAAAGTTGGGACAAGGTCATGTTTACCACTGTGTGAGATCCCCTTTTCTCTTTACAACAGTCTGTAAACGTCTGGGGACTGAGGAGACAAGTTGCTCAAGTTTAGGGATAGGAATGTTCACCCATTCTTGTCTAATGTAGGATTCTAGTTGCTCAACTGTCTTAGGTCTTTTTTGTCGTATCTTCCGTTTTATGATGCGCCAAATGTTTTCTATGAGTGAAAGATCTGGACTGCAGGCTGGCCAGTTCAGTACCCGGACCCTTCTTCTACGCAGCCATGATGCTGTAATTGATGCAGTATGTGGTTTGGCATTGTCATGTTGGAAAATGCAAGGTCTTCCCTGAAAGAGACGTCGTCTGGATGGGAGCATACCGTATGTTGCTCTAGAACCTGGATATACCTTTCAGCATTGATGGTGTCTTTCTAGATGTGTAAGCTGCCCATGCCACACGCACTAATGCAACCCCATACCATCAGAGATGCAGGCTTCTGAACTGAGCGCTGATAACAACTTGGGTCGTCCTTCTCCTCTTTAGTCCGAATGACACGGCATCCCTGATTTCCATAAAGAACTTCAAATTTTGATTCGTCTGACCACAGAACAGTTTTCCACTTTGCCACAGTCCATTTTAAATGAGTCTTGGCCCAGAAAAAATGTCTACGCTTCTGGATCATGTTTAGATACGGCTTCTTCTTTGATCTATAGAGTTTTAGCTGGCAACGGCGGATGGCACGGTGAATTGTGTTCACAGATAATGTTCTCTGGAAATATTCCTGAGCCCATTTTGTGATTTCCAATACAGAAGCATGCCTGTATGTGATGCAGTGCCGTCTAAGGGCCCGAAGATCACGGGCACCCAGTATGGTTTTCCGGCCTTGACCCTTACGCACAGAGATTCTTCCAGATTCTCTGAATCTTTTGATGATATTATGCACTGTAGATGATGATATGTTCAAACTCTTTGCAATTTTACACTGTCTGACTCCTTTCTGATATTGCTCCACTATTTGTCGGCGCAGAATTAGGGAGATTGGTGATCCTCTTCCCATCTTTACTTCTGAGAGCTGCTGCCACTCCAAGATGCTCTTTTTATACCCAGTCATGTTAATGACCTATTGCCAATTGACCTAATGAGTTGCAATTTGGTCCTCCAGCTGTTCCTTTTTTGTACCTTTAACTTTTCCAGCCTCTTATTGCCCCTGTCCCAACTTTTTTGAGATGTGTTGCTGTCATGAAATTTCAAATGAGCCAATATTTGGCATGAAATTTCAAAATGTCTCACTTTCGACATTTGATATGTTGTCTATGTTCTATTGTGAATACAATATCAGTTTTTGAGATTTGTAAATTATTGCATTCCTTTTTTATTTATAATTTGTACTTTGTCCCAACTTTTTTGGAATCGGGGTTGTAATAATTAAAATAATTTTTATTCAAAAATATATTTTTACAATAATAGTATTTTCCTTCAAAGAAATCCAAGTGCCAAAACTATATATCAAAAAATTAAATGCAAAGAAATTGTCATTCTTGTGAATGTCAGGTGCAGAAACAGATGCAGTTATAGGTGTTTGTTTAAAAAACAGGCACACAACTCCAAAACAAAATGCGCACACATGGTCAAAAACAGGCACAAGATCAGGCAATCAGCAAACAGATTTAATGGGGGCAAAAACTAGAATCAGAAAACCAAAAGGACAAAAACAAGATCATGAATCAGAGAAACCTGCACGATAAACAACTGCCTGGTACCTCAGACAAATAAACACTGGAACGATACTTCACAGGTGTGTGAGGGTGTGTGGGTGTGTTTGCGTGCGCATGTGTGATTGAATCAAGATGTGTGCAATTGTTGGGTTTCACGTAACGTCACATCCGCCTCATTAGTTATTCAAAACTTTAGCTGGTGGTCTACCAAAGCGCAGTTGACAAAGCATTTGTACGAAGAAGATGCATTGCTCTTGTGAAAAATGACTTACACTTGCGTTGTTTTCGGTTGTTCAAATCGATCAAACCATGAAACCGATAAAAGTTTCTTCAGGGTTCCCCATGAACTAATAAAAAAGGGTGAACGAACACAGGATTTCACAAAAAGACACCGAGAAAGGTGGCTTTTGAACCTCTCACTGAAATCGAAGTGAGCCTAGTCGAAGCATGCTCGAGTCTGCAATGATCAGCTATGTCGTTAGTGTTTTCTAAGTACTTTTCTTGCTATGTGTTGTTATTTTACGGTACTATTTTTAGTCATGAAGCACTAAAGTCCCCAGCTGTTTCTTTGTTTCCTCCTCACAAAGTCCATATACACGAAGGTCGCGACAAAATTCTTACCCAGCCCTACAGTTACAATGCGTCATGATCACTTCTCCATCTTGTTTAACTAAGATAATCTTCTGATGATCTTTGTGAATGATTTACCTGAGAGATAAGAGTCAACACAAGTGAGAATCAAGTGAATTGTTGTTTGTTTACACTTCGACTTGCAGCATTTGATTGTAAAGACGTGAACGAAAAGCTTAAAAAAAACATACTTAAACGGGCAAAAACAATAGAGGATTCATTCGGCAGCGACTTGATACCAAGGTCTTTTACCCGGCCACATACAAAAAAGTTGTAAGCCTCCATACTCTTCCACGCTTTCATCTGTTTTGCGGTGTAGAAGGATGTCTGCAACACCAGACAGTTCGAGATGTTGGTGAACTCAACTGAAGGGTAGTTTTCAAGATCATATGAGAAATCCTTCTTTCCCAGACAGTAGGGGTCTATGAAACAGACTTCATGTTAAAACTGTTAAAAATGTTTGTGGCAGCGGGGGCATGGTCAAGCATCGGTTTGTGAATGGAGGGTGGAGTCAGGGAAGGTAAGTGGTAGGATCACTGCACCTGATGGGAATTAACCTGTGTTTGTATGTCTTCCCCAGTGACCACGCCCTTTAAAAGGAGAGAGAGAGCAGAGAAAGGGAGCTCTCTCCCCAACCAGAACACTTGCGTGTGTGCGTGTGACTGGGAGGGTGTGAAAATCAAGCTGAAAAGCTAAAATAAAAGAGTTTAATGAGAACTCAGTTCTGGCCTGCCATGCTTCTGTGCTCCACCCACCTGATCTGATTCTACAGTGGTGCCGAAACCCGGGACCGGAGTGCAGAAGGGAACAGCCCCATGGAGTCCTCCCCCTTCGCAGACCTGGTCCATGCCCTCGCCACGGCCCAACAGAGCCAGCACCAGGCGCTGATCGCCCTCCAGAAGGAGCAGGAACAATGGTTCGAAGCCCTGGTGCTGGCGCAGCAGGAAGATCGCCAGGCGTTCCGGCACCTGCTCGCGTCGGCGGGGTCCACCACCACCACGGACCCTCCCCACCTCACCCTAACGAAGATGGGTCCACATGATGACCCTGAAGCCTTCCTCGCTCTTTTTGAGCAGGCAGCAGAGGCGTGGGGTTGGCCGGTGGAACAGCGCGTGGCGCGCCTCCTCCCCCTGCTAACAGGTGAGGCGCAGCTGGCCGCGCTGCAGCTTCCCGCTGACAGCCAGCTGGTCTACACAGACCTCCGCAGGGCCGTCCTTCAACGTATGGGTCGCACCCCGGAACAGCAACGGCAGCGCTTCCGTGCGCTGCACTGGGAGGAGGTCGGCCAGCCGTTCGCGTTTGGCCAGCAACTCCAGGATGCCTTTCGGCGGTGGCTGAGGGCCGACAACCATGACGCCGAGGGAATCGTCAACCTGGTAAAAATAAACTTGACTATTCCATTGCACATAGCAATCTTCTGACTATATCTAAAGCGAGCAGTGGCTTCTAGATTATGAGCATACTCTGATCGTTAACTGTTTGCACTATGGAGCACTTGCATGTGACGTCACAGCCGATCCAGATTGTGACAGACGCCATCTTGTCGGTAAAACGCCATATTTCCGCCTTCTACTTCTACTTCTGGTTCTACTTCTACCTTTTCTTCTGGAAAACCCTACTATATACAATTCTACTACAACGGCTGCGGCTACAAGCTCTCCCTACCTGTGCACGTTTTTTATGTTTTTTGTGTGTATTTTTGCGTGTTGTTCGTCTGTACTGGACTTCAATATCCACTACAACCGTATGGACTTACTGGACATTGGTTTCCAGCAGAAAATGACAATTTGTAGCGATTTCCATCGCATGCACAACATTCCAGACGAGATAGCGAGACCAGCGGGGTCTCCGTGGATTGTTATCGGAAGCAAAGCGAAGGAGGCGGCGCCGGGAGCGGAAGCAAAAGCGAGGCTGCAGAGCTGGCCTGTTGACTAAGCTCAGAAAACAGCCACTCAAATCTCCACTGCTAAGCCTCTACCTCTCCAATGCCAGATCCATGGTAAACAAGACGGACGATTTGGAATTACAGCTGGAATTACCTTATTCTATTCTATAATCGGCTGGTCAGTGCTATACTAGATACTGATATAAATAGTGTTAGTACTCAATACTTAAGTGACTTACCCGTCCAATGAGGATAGTTATTTTCTTGTTTACAAGATGCCACATCTGAGTCGCTGACAAATCCTGAATTTCTGTAAAGATAACTGTCCAGAGATGTATAAGCATGCAGTGCTTCACCACTGAACAGAGAGGGAAAGTTAATGAGGTAATTATACACGTCTGGGTATTCCGCTGGCAGTTCAACATCCACTGACACGGTCGTGAAAACTACGTCCGGTAAACCATAAGGGTCACTAATCTGTAGATCGTTTATTTTAGACATATATCTAGTTATCTGTTCATTAGAAAAATGAGCCTTGTAGTCCGTCGGTTGAAATTGATCCATTCTGTACACGAGTGCAGCAGTATTCAGCTGTGTTTTTTACCAACAAGATGGCGGCTGTGTACTTTCCGGTCACGTGACTGCAAGATCTCTATGGCAGCCGTTTAGATCACCAGCTATTTCACTTCCAGTAAAACCGCTAAGAAAATCACGTGACTGAAACCCAGCAATCAGTGATCGGGTGGACCTGAAAGTGTGGCCTGGGTATTGTAGTTCATGGAGGCCATGTTTGTAGGCCATGATGTTCTCTGGAAAGTTAAGTATGAAACCAGCACTGAGATGACAGAGAAACTGCTGTTCTCATTAGAGTCCAGATTCCACTGAAAACCTGGGGTCTGAACTGAATAGTGATGTCCACATTTAACAAACAAGAATTTTAGGAGCTTAAAAGCCTTGTGGCTCTCTCTGCAAATGTACCTCAACCTTAACAGACATTACAAGTAGAGGCTGTTTTATTCTCTCCAGGGCAATACTGACAAAATATTAATTGTAAGGGTGCTGATCATTTTAAAAACTGCACTTTTTGTATTTGAAAAAATAAAAATACACACGACACAATGTCTGTAAAGTTTGAACTTAAAATCTCACTTATTGTATGAGCTTTATACATTCATTTTGCTCATTTTCATGAAAGATAGCAGTAATTCTGGAGGGCACACACACACACAGTAACAGTAAAAAGTTTGGACACTTTTTTTATCTAATGGTTTTCTTTATTTTTATTAATTAAGAGACACTTCATGTCTTAAAGTAATGAAGGATGTTGTTTTTCTTTACTTAGTTGAGCGGTTCTTGACATAATATGGATTACTACAGTTGTGGAATAGGGCTATTTACTGTATTTTTCTCATTTACTATTCACTGTTTGATCTCAAACTCATTAAGAAAGTGAGAAATTGCACTAATTAACTTTTGACGAGGCACACCTGTTAACTGAAAAGCATTCCAGGTGACTAGCTCATGAAGCTGGTTAAGATAATGCCAATAGTGTGCAAAGCGTCATCAAGGGAAACGGTGGCCACTAAAATATCAAACTTTTTTGCAACAATTTATTGGTTACCACATAATTCCATGCATTATTTCATAGTTTTGATATCTTTAGTATTGTTCTAGAATGTAGAAAATGGACAAAATACAGAAAAACCTATGAATGAGTAGGGGTATACATACTTTTGACTGGTACTGTATGCATATTTAAACTTCTAACAACCTGTTTGCTCTGGATCTGTATATTGACACTAAGTGCAGAAAAACTGAAAACACACACACACACACACACACACCAGAGATGCAATTATCCATTTTAACGCTGACCCTTTTTAGAATGGGTGGGGTTCAGAAGAGCACATACTCAGTGACAAGTGACTCAGCCCAGCTCAGAAAGGTTGATGGTAAACAGTTGTTCACAGCCACAGAAGCAGTGGATGATAGAGAGAAGAGGAAGAGTGTTGGTGCCATAAAAAAAATTTAATTAAAAAAAATGCAAGGATGAGTGTTAGAGGGATGTTTTGTGTTTTGGATGTACGGGTATAAGGGTCACAAAACTTTGCTAAGTTTAAAGGTTAGGGCTCGCTGGCAATGCATTAGTAGGTTAGCTCATCAACCGTTCAGTCACACAGGTGAGGGTGTGTGAGGTTGAACATAGGAGGGATATTACAGCAAACAATAACGTCGAAAAACATATGCAAGCCACAATGAATTGCTACATATCAAATCAAACTGAGAAAGAATAAAAACATGGATATAAAAATATATATATATATAAATGAATGAAGGAATTACACAAATATTATGTCAGTCTAACTACACAAAATGTACACCAGGCTGATATTACATTACACAATCAGCTTATTTGTGTGTGCATGTTTTTTTTTTTTTTACCTCTGCCAACTTTGTTGGAGGAGGTTATGTTTTTGCCTCCATTTGTTTGTTTGTGTGTTCCCACCATAACTCAAAAAGTAGAGAACGGATGTTGATGAAATTTTGAGAAAAGGTAGGCTGTGCACCAAGGAACAACTGATTAGATTTTGATGCAAATCCGAATATGTGGCTTGGCGGAGGTTTGCACTTTATTTATTTATTTATTTATTTATTAAAATAACTGTGTTGCTTTTCTAAACCATAATGCATAGCAAAACATATTTCCAAGAGAGAAAAAAATCTTTTCTGGGTTTTACTGAAGTCGTAGCTTTGATCAGCTGACCTAAGTGGCTGTTGAAACTATTGAAGTACCTAGCAATGCATATAAGTTTGTGTGTGTTACCTTGTTCTTTTTGAATGGCCAGAGTTTGCTCTTGCTTTTGCTGGGTTTTTCTGTCTTAACGTCGGCGCGTGAGTTGGTCAGGCTGGTCTCCGATGCAGTCCTCTTCATTGCCTGTCCATAGTCTTCAAACTCCACATCACCTGGTGGCTCAAACCCTGATTTATACGACTCCACCACCTGTGCGGAGTCCTGTAAACACACACAAACATTTTGGTCATCACCGCTTGAAATTATTTTGCAAACAGCAGCAGCTAGGAATGATTGGTAGGAGAGCTTGCAAGATAAGCACTTAAATAAGTGCTAATGAAACAACACTTATCAAGCTCAGTTTAGACAGACCTGAAAAATGCAGCCCATGGGAATATTTGTGCACTGTAAAATCAACACTTCTTTTTTATCAATGGTATTACACCCTGTTTCCATCCTGGTTCCAGTTTGGTTGTTTTTTGAATCTCTGGACAACTTTGCATCAAGACCGATTGGCACAGGGCATGGGCAGATGCCAGCTCCAACTAGGACCACACCACCATTACAGATCCCACAGTGAAGCCAAACGGTTTTAACCTCCCACACAAGCAGTGGCAGACATTGAACCGCATACGCACCCTCCATACAAGAACAAGATACCGTCTGCATAAATGGGGGATGGCAGACAGCTCTGCCTGTAACTGTGGCCACCAAGACCAGACAATTCACCACATTGTGAATGACTGCCATATACGGCATTTCACTGGGGGATCCAAATAGCTGGACAGAACAACCAATCCCTTGCATGGATATCGCCCCTGGATTTGACGTTGTAGATTTTGTAGTTTGTGTACATCATAGGAAAAAAGAAGATCCTGGTTCCAGAAAGAACAAGAAACAACTTCCTCAATATAATCACCTTATTAAGACTTTTCCTGCACTTCAAAACATACACAATTAGCCTCAGTAAGTAGATCACCATCCCATAATGACTAACTAGCTCAGCGTTTCTCAACCTTTTTTCAGTCACGGCACCCTTCAGAAGTATGCAAATTCTCAAGGCACCCCCATATAAAATATACGCAGTCACGCTGACCCCGGCAGTGATGTTGTGACATGGGAAAGGGGGCTGTGAGACAAATTTTGATGATGCATGAGGCGGCGATGATCTGCATTAGTGTAACTATCGTTTTTTGGAATTTTAATTCATTTTATTTATTTCAATGTTAGAATATATAATTTTTTGACGGCATCCCTAACGAAGCCAGACGGCACCCCGGTTGAGAAAGGCTGAACTAGCTAACTAATGCAGGATAAAATCAACCTTCATGGACGTGAGCTGTTCGTATTTTGACGTGATTAGTGACAGAGTAGTCTCATCACATCGCTCCTGTGGAGGACAGCCCCATATGGACAGTTGAAAGTCACACTTGGAAGACACTCTGGACACTTACAGTAATGCTTTTATGGCTGAGGACTACAGTTGACTTGCTAACTTTAGGACTGCAGTTGTCATGAACAGTTTTGCACTCAAGTTTCCATCAATGAAGAGTTATAACATCAACAAAACTGACTTCATGTTAAAACTGTTAATGTTATAGTCATGTTGTCTGTTGTTGCCCAAATGAGGATGAGTTCCCTTTTGAGTCTGGTTTCTCTCGAGGTTTCTTCCTCATGTCATCTGAGGGAGTTTTTTCTTGCCACTGTCGCCACAGGCTTGCTCATTGGGGATAGATTAAGGATAAAATTAGCTCCTGTCTTAAGTCATTCAAATTCTGTAAAGCTGCTTTGGGACAATGTCTATCGTTAAAAGCGCTATACAAACAAACTTGACTTGACTTGAGAGTAGTGTATTCTTTATTTGCATGTGATCATGCATCAGGAGAGAGCACACCCAGCATGCTCCACTATCTATTGACGGTGCTGCAGTGGAGAGGGTGAGCAGCACCAAGTTTCTGGGTATGCACATCTCTGAAGACCTGTCCTGGAGCAACAACACCGCATCACTGGCCAAAAAAGCCCAACAGCGTCTGTACTTCCTCCGCAAACTGAGGAGAGCAAGAGCCCCGGCCCCCATCATGCACACTTTCTACAGAGGCACCATCGAGAACATCCTGACCAGCTGCATCACCGTGTGGTACGGCGCCTGCACCATATCCTGCTGCAAGTCTCTGCAGCGCATTGTGAAAGCAGCTGAGAGGATCATTGGTGTCTCTCTCCCTTCTCTAATGGATATTTATAACTCCCGCCTCACCCGCAAAGCCATCAGGATTGCAGGTGACCCCACCCACCCATCTCACAGCCTCTTCAGCCTGCTGCCATCGGGGAGGAGACTCCGGAGTCTCCGGGCCAAAACCAGCAGGCTCAAGAACAGTTTCTTTCACCAGGCAGTCAGGAGGCTCAACTCCCTCCCTATTCTGCCCCTCCTCCCCCCTCTGCCCCCTGCCACAGATTCTGCTCGCACACCCCCCTTCAGCATCTCACATATCATCCTCACAGTTTCCCCCCCAACACACACACACACACACACACACACGTACATCTCATCGTTCATTAACACACTGAACTCAGGGACCGCACATCTCACTTTACCTCGCTCATTTGCACTATTCCACACCACCTCATCTTAACAGCTGCTAGTTTGTTTATACTGCTTATTTCATGTTTCATGTTTACCTGCTATACCTCAAGTGCCCTTGACTGTTTGGTTATTTGAACCAATTTGTGTGTGTGTGTGTGTGTGTGTGTGTGTGTGTGTGTGTGTGTATGTATATGAGTGTTTAGTCTATGTCTAGTTCATATCGAGAGTGTTTATATTGTTTGTTTTTTTCAATTATTCTATTTTTATTTATTGCATTGCCTGTTTGCACCATGGGTCAGAGAGGACTGATATTTCATCTGTGCTGTGTCGAGCATGTATAGCATATTTGACAATAAAGTTGACTTGATTTGAGATGACGTCATAGCTAATTATGCATGAGGCTTTGAACTAGAAGTTGGCCATGATGGAAGATATACACAAACACATGCGGCGCACATTTACTATAGAAGATACGATTGAGAGGTTGTTACGCTCAAGAATTCCTTTTGTTTCTTCACTATGCCTACTCTTTATACTGTAATTGGATGCAGGCACAATTCTATTCAAGACAAGGGAACTTAGAAGTTCTTTAGAATTCCAGCAATTATAAATAATCAAGGAGAAAAAAAAAATGACATAAGCAGTTTTGGTCACATGGTTGCAAACGAAGAATTTATGGAGGCTTTCAGTATTGCCAGAGATCTGTTTTATGATTACTGCAGCCATAGCAAACAAAATGTGTTGCTGTTATAATGAGAGTGGTCCTCTGTTTTTGTTTTTTTTGTCTGTTTTTTACTAATCATGTAAGAAAGTAGTGTTCTTGGATTTTAATGACGTCTTATCTTTGCACAATAATCAAAAGTCAGAGTGAACTAGAATTAGTGTGCGGCTTATAGCAAGAGGTAATGAGGGGCTGTGCAGGACACAGCAGCTTTCTTGAACAGAGAGCTAATGTTTAATTTGCCAGACTTGAATGAATACACACACACACACATATATATATATATATATATATATATATATATATATATATATATATATATATATATATACTGTATATATAAAATTCTAATACACAAATGATGTCATTATTATGTTGCAGTTATTGTCATTTTAGAGTATTGAATGTACTGGATCCATTACAGGAACCAACAGCACAGACTGACTCCAGATCATTGTGTGTGCGTGTGTGTGTGTGAGAGAGAGAGAGAGAGAGAGAGAGGATGTAATGGAGTGTAACTCATTGAGTTGATTTCAGACACTCCACAGTGAGAACATGTATGTGTAGGTGTGTGCCTGTGGTGAGGAACTGTGTGCACCTATGGATGAATGGATAGATATTTTCTTTATTTATGTTTAAATGTTAATGTTCATCAGTGTATGCAGATGTGTGTATGTATGTGATGAACACTTCTGGGTCATGTATGCCAAATGTTTGCATTTGTGTGTGTGGTAGACTCGACATGACTTACAGTCTTGGCCTCGATGCTCTCGGCTGCTTTGGTTATGCCATCAAGGCACTTCCCTACGATGGGCAGAATCTGTCTATCCAGTTCAGCAAAGGTCTTCATGGAGTCGCCCACTCTCTCGATCCTCCTTTCCTCCATGTCCTGGATTTTCTGCTCAAACACAGAAACAGAGAAACAGTGACAGTATTGACAAAAACCAGTGAAATAATCAATTGGTCAAACCCACAATCAGGCCAGTGGAATCATTATAGAATTGTAAGTGACGTAACGATGTCTGTGATTGGCACCTGAACTGAATAATGAGAACACAGAGCGTAATGAGTGTCAGCCAGGACTATTAGCACGGCCTTTGAGGAATGAATGGAATAAGAGATGCACCACTGGATGGAGTCCGAGAAGATACATAGGTACATGACTTACTGATGCATGGATAGCGACATGGATGGGTGGATGGATGGATGAACAGCTGGATGGTGTTAATGGTATATAGGTATTTATTCTATCCACATTCACTGGATATGAGCAATCGTGCGCTCTGATTGGCTAATCTACTACTAGGCTATCAGCTCATATACCATGAGTACAGAAAAAGAAAATGGTGGAGCGTGTTGCTGAACCAACCGAGGACAAAATAAAAACTACTCGAAAACAAAACCCCAAAAAAATACAAAAAAGCAACAAAATATGGAATTAAAGTATTTGATGGTAAGAACGCATCTTATTTTATATTTCAAGAATTATTATTCTAGCATTTTTCACAAATTGCTACTACTGTCATTTTGCCGGTTTGTTTACATTCCAAGCAGAAATGATTTTGTTGGACTCTTTGTATAAAGATGTTATTTATCGAATTTGCAAAAAATAAAAATAAAAATGCTCTGTTTGTCAAAATCCAGTGAATGTGGATATAATAAAACGGTTATTCCACTCAATCTCGTCATACATGGCTAATAGCCAACTTGGCACTACGTGCCTCTTTGGCTATCAGCTCATGTATGACTCGATTTCTTGGAATAACTGTTAAATGTATAAATGAATGGATGTATTGATGGGATGAGTAGATCTACGGTTGGATGAGTTAACCTGGGGATGTATAGGTGGTTATGTGGTTGTAAAGCTGTCTCCATTTACATAAAGATGTGTGTGTGTGTGTGTGTGTGTGTGTGTGTGTGTGTGTGTGTGTGTGTGTGTGTGTACCTGAAAGATATTGGGGATGAGTGTGTGGTAATGTTCAGTTTGTTCTTGGTTAAATTTCTGCAGGTAGCTGGCATATTCACTCTTACTGTCGGCTGCCAACTGGTGTCTAAACTGAGACTGCTGTCTGGCCTAGAGGGAGAGGGAAAGAGAAAGAAAGAGAAATAAATATTTATATATTAGTTGTACCTTTTCTGGTTATCACCCAGGATCCCCCATCTGTTCCCATCAGACTCATTGCCACCCATAGCTTCAGTCCATCTAATGCTGTGTGTGTGTTTTAATGGCCCTAAAATGAAAACAATTTCTTATTGTATCCTAATGCCCTTCTCATCACACACATTTATAGTGATATAATAACTATTTCAGATTACAGTATTCTGGCACATCTCACACACTTTCATGTACCATAATACTGTAATCTGAAATAGTTATTATATCACTATAAATTATATGTCACACCTGCGTGCCATGGCGTATGCATCAGACGGACTCTCGGGCATGCTCTGGAATGCGCGCACATCGAGCAAACTCTCGCACACATGCCATTAATGATGCACACCTGCACAAGTTTAAGGTGCAATCAGTGTGCCTATATAAAGACTGTTTAAACACATGCTCGATGTGAAGTATTGCATTACGTTGTGGACACTTTACCGAGCCTTAGTTCTTGTTTGTATTCCTGGTTTCCTGATTCCTGAATTCCTGTTTCCTCGTTTCTTGATTCTGCCTGTTCCTGTGACCATCTGTTTGTGCCTCGCTTGACCTTTTGCATGTTTCCTCATTTATGATTTTGCCTGCCAATTTGGATTGTTTGCCTGGTGTCACTTTTATTAATAAAACAACTTCTGCATTTGCATCCGTCTACCAACCCATCCCTGACATAACAAAGAAAACCATCATATCCTTTGAAATATGCAACAAGCATTATTGGACTGAGTGGTTAGTTAGTTAGTTAGTTAGTTAGTTAGTTAGTTAGTTAGTTAGTTAGTTAGTTAGTTAGTCAGTCAGTCGGTTGGTCGGTTGATTTATTGATTTTAATAAACTCCTAAAGGCTATGAATAATTGTCATAAGTTTCCTCACCAAATAACTGAATATGTGCACTGCCATTGTGATGCAGTATTTAAAGACATTACTTTAAACAAATAATTTCATTTAGTATAAATATGCAGGTCATTATAGGAAATGGTACGCACTGATTGGTTGAGAATTTCAGACTATTTCTCAATAATCACCTCAAACGACTCGGTAAAATGGCTGCCAACTGCTTTGTCACACATGAAGGAGAATTACAAATTATTTAAGAAAATACTGTTCCTAAAAGCACTAAAGAAGTTTGCTCTAAAACTCTTCAAAAGGAAGGTGGAATTGTGATTTATTTTATCTATTTCCAAACAAAGCATTTTATGTGAGTCGGCACAGATAAGTGGCAAGTCTGTGCACATTACATTTTTAATGCTGCTTTTGAAGTTTGAAATAAGTTATTTTTTAAATATGATTTTTTACATTTAAAAAATGACCCATGTATTTATACTAAAACACTTATCTGCCTCAGGTTCAGTAAATATTGGTGATTAATAACCTCGACTTCGTCTCAGTTATTATTCATCGATATTCACTTCGCCTTCTGCGAACAAATGTTACATGTTGAAATACGTGACACTGAGTTACACATTTCTCATTTTTCATACTGTTCTACTCCTAATGCATACACACACATAAGTGCTGGCCATTTATAAGTCTACAATAAGAACCAGAGTTAACACTTAGTAGCAAAGACACAATTCACACTCTGGAATGAAGTCCAGTTTTAAAACTCACCAAAGGTGGAAAATAAACTGGAACTGAGATGCTTCATGAGCCAGTGGCATCATCAGGTCTTAAGTAAAAACGTCGTAACTGCTAAACAGGTAGCAGCTAAGGCAACTTGGACTACTAGGTTCTCTGTGTGCATCCATGTAAAATTATGTAACATTAACATCTGATGTCGAAACTTACTAACTGCACTCTGCATACCTACAGCACTAATGCCTAACCTAGTCCTAAGCTAATTAATGCTGTAATGAAAGAAAACAAATGGAAAATTAACTTTTCTAACAGCAAACATGCAAAACTAAATTAATCACGTACTCTACACAAAGCCACGCTGATGGCAAACATAACAGCATGATCAAAGAGAATATGGAAAAGAATCACAGTCTATAAATGAATGCAAGGATCTGGGAGGATGCTGTTGGGAAAAAGATCTTTAAAGGTCTCATTGCATCGTTTTTTCTTTAATTGTGCGGTGGTCTCTAGTATGAATGAATGCCCTGTGAGCTGGTTTTGGTGAAAAAAATGCTGTGGTTCTCCTGTTTCAGGCTGTTCTAGTTTAGTGGAGGAGTGGGTGGTGGGAGAACGACAGGATTTCAGCTCTTACTCAATATTCATGACATGGAAATGTGTTACCTCTGACTGGCTAACAGCAATCAGTAAATGTGTTACCTCTGATTGGCTAACAGTTAATAAAGTTTGAACAGCATGAAGGAACATACCCCAACCCCCCGAAATTAATAAAAAAAATTCTCAACGGATTTGGCATCATATAAAAAGGTCGTTTTTTACTCAGAAAAAGCGGAAATCCGCCGAAAAGCGGAAAAGTCTCATCCCTGCCTAGCTTGTGACCATGTCATGCATGCTAACGTGGAGAATATGAACATGCTATTTTGTAACAAAAACCTTCGAACAAAAAGTTCATGTTTTACTTACAGCTTGTGAGCTGGTGGTCGATCGTCTTGACTACAGATCCAAGTATTAAAAACAACCTCGAAGCAAAACCAATACTGAAGGCACCGAAGTTTGAAAAGTCACTGTGGTCGAAATGATCAGAACACAGTACTAACGTTGCATTATACTTCGCTGGTGGTGTTCCAAAGATAAATTCCAACCATTTCTTCTTCAGCTCTTCTATCTTGAAACGTTGCTCCACTTAGGTTTCGTTTCTGTTGGCGGCCCCAGCCCGACTTTGGACGCTCGTAACTCAGGCAGGGGAGGTCCCAGCCTCTCCAAACTTGGCAGCCAGAGACCTCTGCCCTCTCCCCAACGAAGCAGCACTGCCAGGGCAGGCTAGCCCCGCACCTCGGGACGTAATTCGCCCCGAGGCAAGCCGCGGCGCTCCGCTTAGGTTTCGTTTCTATCGGCGGCTCCAGCCCGACTTTGAACGCTCATAACTCAGGCAGGGGAGGTCCCAGCCTCCCCAAACATGTAACGTTGATGTGTTACTGCCACAAATAACACAGGCCCGAACTTGTTCAGACATGATTTCAACTTGCTGTTAGGTCCTCTTCGTTAGCTACTGACGAGATGGGCTCTGCTATCTCTCCTCGCGATTAAATCCAAACTTTCTTCCTGTGGGCAGTCGCAAGCCAAGGTGGGTGAGGCCATGAATACTAATTTTTGAAGTGATGTAAGTTCGTAGGGCTTTTTCAGATTCACTCATTTTTCCAACTATTTTCTTTCATAAGCTAATACAGGGAATGGGAGTAGAATTACATTTTCACATGCAACATGCATATGCAACTCGGAGTGAACTATGGTATTTCAAAAAGAGCCAATATTAAACATTTTTGGTGGAAGGGCACCTTTAAAGGCAGACTGCCTTTCAGGTTTTTCAAGTTTAGGTCATAAAAATAATTTTCCCTGACACCCAATTTCTTTTGTTTAGTGGACCAAAAGCTACTGAATTCAAATCACAGACTTCCAATTTTATTATTTATTTATTTATTTATTTATTTATTTAAATAGAACAATTAATGAATTTAGGGCCATGTGGCCCTAAATTCTCTGCTATTTATTTATTTTTTGCTTCATCATTACGCAATACAAGATACTACATCATGCATCATGTGGTGGGTTTTCCCCATTCATGCAAGGCATTGTGGGATACAAATTTGAAACAGGAGAGAAAAATGGAGGACTCAAGTGTGCAAATGAAAAGTGAAAAACCAACTTCAGTAATGTAACGTGAGAAGAAAAGGCATTATGTTGCAAAGGAAAGGAAACGCAGGACCAAACTAATAAATATCGGCAGTCAGCGAGTACCTCGGTGTGATCAGCTGTTTCATCAGCTGCCATAAAACAAATAAACATATTGTAGCGATGCAATATATCTTTTTCTTTTTTCCTCTACCGTTTATATTGCCACACGCATTCTGTCATATCCAACCCATGTTTTAATTTGCCAATCACATTGCGACAATGCCATGCCATAGGTTTGACTTGGCATAGTGATATAACAGGCCTGCCCCCTTTTTTTTCTTGGAAATGATGTGATTCCATTTAAAGGAAGATGGCACGCACTGTAATGTGTCTGTCTGCTACTCCTCACAAGTTCATGTTGCTGTGTGCTTACATGTTTTCTTTTTAGCAAAAATATCCGTAGTCGCACCGTATGTTAAAACAAAAGGATTCTTCGACAGTCATCAACAGGAGAAAGGAACAGACAAACCACTTGTTGTTGAAATGAGGAGAAAAGAAGGTTTACCTCTTTTTCGTCACTTGTATGGAGCTGGAAAAACCGGAAGTGTCATTGGCCACTAATTTCACTGTGCTAAGGCGGATCCCCTTCTCTAGCGTCTTTGAAATTTTGTTCCAGATCACATATCCTCCTTGTTAAACACAATCATCAGCCAGTGACAAAACCGACAGAAGTGGAAGAGCATGGGGATACCTGGAACCGGAGCTGTTATCGCTACGAATTCATGATTGTTTGGGAGATTGTCGGAGTTGTGAGTAGCGAAACAAAACTGACCGACTTGAATAAACTTTTGGATATTTTGTTTAAACGTTTCCTTTTTTGTTTACTTCTGATAAAATCACGGGAAGAGGTTGCAAACTGGTGAACTACATTGCTGGGTTTGAACAGAGTTGAACTGCAGTGTGGGTATTCTGTGATTGAAATAATACATGGGAACTGAACTGTGATTGTAGGTGTCGGACTGATCTGGTTGAGAACAATATATATGAAACATACAAACGACTGATTTTGTGAATTGTTATTTGGGCTCTTTTCATTGTGCGATGTGGTGTGTGCTGGTAATAATTTAGTTCTTGCCTATAATTCAGTACTAAACATTCTTAAGTGTCTCCTAGATTAAAAGCAAGTATATTACACTAGTTAACCATTGAAACTAAGGATTCATGTGATACTTGAAGTTGATACATGTGCTATTGTGCATTTCTCTCTTTCTTTTCTTTCTTTTGACTTAACCTGTTGTGGCAGCGGGGGCGTGGTCAAGCGCCGGTCTGTGACAGTAGGGCGGAGCCAGGGAAGGTGAGTGGCAGAATCATTACACCTGACAGTAATTAACCTGTGTTTGTGTGTCTTCCCAGTAACCGCGCCCGATTTAAGGAGGCAGAGGGAGAGCAGAGAAAATCGCTCTTCCCCGGACGAGAACACAGTGTGTGTGTGTTTCTCTCCAGTGTTTATTGTTAAACTGAAAAGTGTGGCAATAAAGCCTTCTAGTCACCTTAATCTCTGTCCTGCCGTCCTCTGTGCTCCACCCACACCTAAGGGACATTCTACAGTGGTGCCGAAACCCGGGACAAAGGTGGAGCACAAACCCAGCAGCCCCATGGAATCCTCCCCGTTCGCCGATCTGGTCCACGCCCTCGCCACGGCTCAGCAAAGCCAGCACCAGGCGCTCGTCACGCTCCGAAAGGAACAAGAGCGGCGCTTGGAAGCCCTGGTGCTGGCCCAGCAGGAAGATCACGAGGCGTTCCGGCATCTCCTCGCGTCGGCGGGGTCCACCAGCGTCCCGGCCGCGGGCCCGTCTCCCCTCACTGTCACCAAGATGGGCCCGCAGGACGACCCCGAGGCGTTCCTCACATTGTTTGAACAGGTCGCCGAAGCCTCGGGGTGGCCGATGGAGCAGCGCGCGGCGCGCCTCCTCCCCCTCCTGACGGGAGAGGCGCAGCTGGCCGCGCTACAGCTCCCCGCCGACCGCCGGCTGGCCTACGCGGACCTCCGCCGGGCCATCCTCCAGCGCGTGGGGCGCACACCAGAACAACAGCGCCAGCGCTTCCGCGCGCTGCGATTGGAGGAAGTCAGCCGGCCGTTCGCGTTCGGCCAGCAGCTCCGGGACGCCTGCTGGCGGTGGCTGAGGGCCGACAATCGCGACGCCGAGGGAATCGTCGATCAGGTTGTGCTGGAACAGTTCATCGCCCGCTTACCAGCAGGAACCGCGGAGTGGGTCCAGTGCCACCGCCCGGCCTTGCTGGATCAGGCAGTTGGACTGGCGGAGGATCATTTGGCGGCTGTTCCGGCGGCAGGACAGCCGACGACGTCTTCTCTTCTCTCCTCTTCTCTCTCTCCCCTCCCTTCTGTGTCCCGTCCTCGCCCCATTCCCCCACCACGGAGACGGGGGCCGGCTCCACCCCAGCCGGCACGCCGCACCCGTGGTGCCCTCCTAGTTCTCCCTTCTGTGTCTGTCTCTCCCCCCCTCAGGTGGGTGAGCCCCAGAGCACCGGTGCAGAGGGAAAGCCCGGGCCGGTTTGCTGGCGCTGCGGGGAGCCGGGCCACCTGCAACAACAGTGCACAGCAATGGAGGTGGGCGCGGTGGTACGGATCCCCGACGCGCCAGAGGCCACCCTCGATCGGGCCGGAGCATATCGCATACCGGTGAGTGTCCAAGGGGCTACATATCAGGCGTTGGTGGATTCTGGATGCAATCAGACCTTGATCCGCCAAAGCCTGGTGCAAGACGAGGCATTGGGGGGAGCACAGGGGGTGAAGGTGTTGTGTGTGCACGGGGATGTTCACAGCTACCCTTTGGTGTTGGTCCAAATATTTTTCAGAGGGGAAAAATCTATAGTGAAGGCGGCGGTTAATCCTTGCCTTACCCACTCTTTAATTTTGGGGACTGATTGGCCGGGATTTCGGGGTTTAATGACGCGCCTAGTAAAGAGTGGGTCCTGCCATTTGACAGGGGGAGGTCCCGGTGTCGCTTTGGCTGGAGCTGCTGTCACAGAGCCATCTACGTCATCTCCGCGACAGAGTGAGGAGCCGCCGGCTCCTCCTTTTTCTGTTGGGGAATCCCTCGCGGATTTCCCATTAGAAAAATCGCGAGACAAGACTCTGCGGCATGCGTTTGACCAAGTGAGAGTAATCGATGGTCAAACGCTCCAGCCGAACGCCACCCCGTCCTTCCCCTATTTCTCTATTATGAAGGATAGATTATACCGAGTGACACAGGACACTCAGACGAAAGAGCGAGTCACGCAGCTTTTAATTCCAAACAGCCGCCGGGAATTGGTATTCCAGGCGGCTCACTTTAATCCCATGGCTGGACACCTAGGGCAGGATAAGACACTAGCCCGAATAATGGCCAGATTCTATTGGCCGGGGATTCGCGGCGATGTCCGTAGGTGGTGTACGGCGTGCCGCGAATGCCAATTAGTAAATCCAGCAGCCATTCCAAAAGCGCCTTTGCGCCCTCTACCTCTAATTGAGACCCCGTTCGAAAGAATTGGGATGGATCTCGTCGGGCCATTAGATCGGTCAGCACGAGGGTACCGCTTTATATTAGTCCTGGTGGACTATGCAACGCGATACCCGGAAGCAGTGCCTCTGCGCAATATCTCCGCATGCAGTATTGCGGAGACACTCTTCCGCGTCATCTCCCGAGTTGGAATCCCAAAAGAGATTCTGACTGATCAAGGCACTACATTTATGTCACGGACACTGCGCGAACTGTATGGGTTATTGGGGATTAAGCCGATCCGCACCAGTGTGTATCACCCACAAACGGACGGTTTAGTAGAACAGTTCAACTGCACCCTCAAGAATATTATTAAAAAATTCCTAAGTGAGGACGCACGTAATTGGGATAAGTGGCTCGAGCCCTTGCTGTTCTCAGTGTGAGAGGTCCCCCAAGCCTCCACGGGGTTCTCCCCGTTCGAATTGTTATATGGGCGTAAGCCGCGCGGCATCCTAGACGTGCTGTGGGAAAATTGGGAGGAGGGACCTTCACAAAGCAAAAACGAAATCCAATACGTTATGGACCTGCGCGCAAAACTCCACATTCTCACCCACCTAACTCAGGAGAATTTGCGGCAGGCCCAGGAACGGCAAGCCCGCCTGTACAACAAGGGTACGCGCCTTAGAGAGTTCACTCCGGGAGATAAGGTACTCGTACTGTTGCCCATGTCAAGCTCCAAATTGATCGCCAAGTGGCAAGGACCCTTTGAGGTCACATGGCGAGTCGGGGACGTCGACTATGAGGTGAGGCGAACGGACAGGGGTGGGGCGCTACAGATTTACCACCTCAATCTGCTTAAACTCTGGAACGAGGAGGTCCCCGTGGCGTTGGTGTCGGTAGTTCATTGCATCACGTACCTCTCCGGTCCCCTGTGGAGACCACCTCTCCCCGACCCAGTTGCAGGCTGAGTTTTCGGATGTGTTCTCGCCCCTGCCCGGTCGCACTAACCTCATAGAGCACCACATAGAGACGCCCCCGGGGGTGGTAGTGCGTAGCCGCCCTTACAGGCTACCCGAACACAAAAAAAAGGTGGTTCGGGAAGAACTTCAGACCATGTTCGAAATGGGCATCGTCGAGGAGTCCCACAGTGACTGGAGCAGCCCAGTGGTCTTGGTCCCCAAGGCTGACGGGTCGGTCCGGTTCTGTGTGGACTATAGAAAAGTCAACGTGGTGTCTAAATTCGACGCGTACCCAATGCCTCATATTGACGAGCTGCTCGATCGACTAGGCACAGCTCGCTTTTATTCGACACTGGATTTGACGAAGGGATATTGGCAGATCCCCTTGACTCCACTATCCCGGGAAAAAACGGCCTTTTCCACTCCGTTCGGCTTACACCAATTCGTCACACTTCCTTTTGGGCTGTTTGGGGCGCCGGCTACGTTTCAGCAGCTGATGGACAGGGTCCTCCAGCCCCACGCCACCTACGCGGCCGCATATCTGGACGATATAATCGTTTATAGTAACGACTGGCAGTGGCACTTGCAACACCTGAGGGCCGTCCTTAGGTCGCTGAGGCGGGCGGGTCTCACTGCCAACCCGAAGAAGTGTGCGATTGGGCGGGTGGAAGTACGGTATCTGGGCTTCCACTTGGGCAACGGGCAGGTGCGTCCCCAAATTAATAAGACAGCAGCAATTGCGGCCTGCCCGAGGCCCAAGACCAAAAAGGGGGTGAGACAGTTCCTGGGGCTGGCTGGCTACTATCGTAGGTTTATACCTAATTATTCGGACGTCACCAGCCCGCTGACTGACCTCACTAAAAAGGGGGCACCAGATCCGGTCCAGTGGACGGAGCAGTGCCAGCGGGCTTTCTCTGAGGTAAAGGCTGCACTGTTTGGGGGGCCACTATTACACTCCCCTGACTTTTCTCTCCCTTTTGTGTTGCAGACTGACGCGTCGGACAGAGGGCTGGGGGCGGTGTTGTCCCAGGAGGTGGAGGGGGAGGACCGCCCCATCCTGTACATTAGCAGG
The DNA here is from genome assembly GCF_027579695.1 of Neoarius graeffei. NCBI lineage: Eukaryota > Metazoa > Chordata > Actinopteri > Siluriformes > Ariidae > Neoarius > Neoarius graeffei. The sequence continues at coordinate 27,795,876 of NC_083580.1, read as the reverse complement.
AAGCTGTCGGTGCGTGAGGGGCGCTACAGCACTATCGAAAAAGAATGTCTAGCGATCAAGTGGGCGGTCCTCGCCCTCCGTTACTACCTGCTGGGGCGCCCTTTCACCCTCTGTTCGGACCACGCGCCCCTCCAGTGGCTCCACCGCATGAAAGATGCCAACGCGCGGATCACCCGTTGGTATCTGGCACTCCAACCCTTCAATTTCAAGGTGGTCCACAGGCTGGGGGCGCAGATGGTCGTGGCGGACTTCCTCTCCCGTGGGGGGGAAGTCGGCTGTGGGCCGGACGGCCACCCGGCCTGAGTCGGGCGGTGGGGGTATGTGGCAGCGGGGGCGTGGTCAAGCGCCGGTCTGTGACAGGAGGGCGGAGCCAGGGAAGGTGAGTGGCAGAATCACTACACCTGACGGTAATTAACCTGTGTTTGTGTGTCTTCCCAGTAACCGCGCCCGATTTAAGGAGGCAGAGGGAGAGCAGAGAAAAACGCTCTTCCCTGGACGAGAACACAGTGAGTGTGTGTGTTTCTCTCCAGTGTTTATTGTTAAACTGAAAAGTGTGGCAATAAAGCCTTCTAGTCACCTTAATCTCTGTCCTGCCGTCCTCTGTGCTCCACCCACACCTAAGGGACATTCTACACCTGTATAATCCCTGATTAATTTAAACAAATTTGGCAGTGTTTTACTGCCTGATACCCCGGCTTACTATTAGATAAGAGAGAAATGTTACAATATATCACAATGACCAAATTTCAGAAGGAACTAAATTTCACCGATTTTATGAAATTGAAAAGGCCTTCTACTTTTAAGTGAGGCACATGAGAACTTGAAATACCTAAAATTTTACTTTATACCAAATATGCTAAACATTGGACTCTGAACATCTGGACTCTGGATTAATTCACTTGGAACAACAGCTTAAAGTCATGCCCCAGTGATAATTCTGTTGAAGCAACCAGCCACTGGTTTGGTTCACTGACACATGAAATCTTTAGCAGAATAGAAGAGAGTAAATCCTGTTTTCTGCAACATTCATGCAAAAGTTCATGCAGGAAACAAAAGACGGAGAGCATAACCACATCCTGAGCAGCTTCTAGGAAACCTTAAAGTGCTATGCTCATCACTGAACCAAATCAAATGTAAGTTAATAAGTCTTTTCTCCATACAGCTATGAAGGAATATATGGACAATATTAAACAAATAAACAAACAGTGTCAACAAACAATTCAAATACTCATTTTATAGCTACTCAGAATCCAGCAAAGATGCTCTGGTTGATGTTAAAAAAATATATCCATCAGGCGAGCAGATACAAAATCAGGCTGCTCAATTTTATGACATTATCTAATGACAAAAAAGTATATATTAAAGGTTTTCTTTTCACAGAGTAACGACATGTTCTGCTAGGTTTTTTTTTTTTTTCAAACAAGAGCACCTTCTGGATGGCTGAGAAATCCAGCTTCACTGCAGGCAATTCACTTCCCACATCTGCCTCTAGTAATTGCTTTTAAAGGTAGACTGCCTTTCAGATTATTCAAGGGTAGGTCATAAAAAGAATCCTCCTTGACACCCAAATATTTTTGTTTAGTGGCCCGAAAGCTACTGAATTCGAATCACAGACTTCCAATTTTATTATTATTATTTTTTTTTAAATACAACAATTAATGAATTTAGGGCCATGTGGCCCAAAATTCTCTGCTATTTTTTCCTGCTTCACCATGACACAATACAAGATACTATGTCATGCTTCATGTGGTGGGCTTTCCCTGTTCGCACAAGGAATTTTATGAAATCGAAAGGCCATCTAGTTTCAATGTTCATCATACCACATACATAACTTTCTCATAGAACCATAATCATAGAAGAATAGTCATGTTAGTAGAACAAAATTAGAGTAAATATTTTTATTTACTCTAATTTTGTTCTACTAACATATTCTTCTATTTAACAGAGTAGTCAAAAGATTACCGATAATTCTAAGTGAGCAGAACATTTATTCAGACTGCCTCAAATTATATTCAAATTCTGATATATACACACACAAACATTTTCTTTTTAATTCTAGTTGAGCTGTCACTCAGATTTTTATAGGTCGTATCTAAATTGATCCTCATACAAGCATGGTGGATTGTAGCTATGCAGTGAGTAAAGAATAACACATGACAGCTCATGTGGTTATATAGAAATAATCCAATGTGGGGTGGAAGAGGCTGTTACTACCCCAGACAATAATGAGTGTTAACAATGTACACTCACTGTCTACTTTATTAGGAACACCAGTACATCTGCTCATTCATGCAGTTATTTAATAAGTTGGTCATGTGGCAGCAGTGCAATGCAGAAAATCATCCACATACTGGTCAAGAGCTTCAGTTAATGTTCACATCAAACATCAACATGAAGAAAACATATGAGCACTATGACTTTAACCATGGCATGGCTGTTGGTGCCGAAATGCTGGGTTGAGTATTTCAGAAACTGCTGATATCCTGGCAATTTCACATACAATAGTTTCTCAAGTTTACACAGAATGGTGTGGAAAAAAAAAAACATTGAGTTAGCGACAGTTCTGTGATGCCCCTTTTCCACCAAAGCAGTTCCAGGGCTGGTTCGGGGCCAGTGCTTAGTTTGGAACCGGGTTTTCTGTTTCCACTGACAAAGAACTGGCTCTGGGGCCAGAAAAAACAGTTCCAGGCTAGCACCAGCTCTTTGCTGGGCCAGAAGAAAGAACCGCTTACGTCAGCGGGGGGGGGCGGAGTTGTTAAGACCAACAACAATCGCAAAACCGCGAAAGGTCGCCATTTTTAAGCGCCGAGAAGCAGCAGCTGTACAAACGCGAAGTCATCCATTATTGTTGTTGTTGTTGCTGCTTCTTCTTCTCCGTGTTGTTGTTGCTTCGATATTCGTGCCAAGGTTTATGCAAACGCAGCGACGTAACTGACGTATACAGTGACGTAACTGATGTATATAGCGACGTAATGAAGTGGCTCCCCTTAGCACCACGAGCTATGGAAAAGCAAACGGTTCTCAGCTGGCTCGCAAGTTGAAAGAGTTGTGAACCAGCACCAGCACTGGCCCCGAACCAGCCCTGGAACTGATCTGGTGGAAAAGGGGTATGAGTGGAAACACCCTGTTGATGAGAGAGGTCAGAGGAAAATTATCAGACTGGTTTGACCTCAAAGGAAGTCTATAGCACCTCAAATAATCACTCATTACAGCTGTGGTGAGCAGAAAAGGATCTCAGAACACACATCAAAACTTGAGGTGAAAGAACTACAACAGCAGCACATCAGGTTCCACTCCTGTCAGCCAAGAAGATGAATCTGAGGCCATCATGGGCACAGACTCACAGAAGCTGGACATCTGAAGGTTAGAAAGAAAAAAAAAAAATCACCAAAACTTTTTCCAGTCTTCAGCTATCCAGTTTAGGTGAATCTGTGCCCACTGTACAGGTCTTCTGCTATCATATCCCACCACCTCAAGGTTCAATGTTTTCTGCATACTGAGATGCTTTTCTGCTCACCACGGTTGTAAAGAGTGATTTACTATAAAGAGTAAATAAGTAAGTAAAGAGTGAGTGACTATAACCTTCCTGGCAGCTCAAACCAATCTGTGCCTAATTTCCCAAAAGCATCGTAGCACAAAGATTATCGTTAAATGGTAGCGCGAGCAGCACAATGAACACTCTCTCTCCTATTTAAGATGCTCTTAGCATTAAGAGGCTTTTGGGAAACCTACCCCTGGCCATTTTCCTTGGACCTCTCTCTTCAGCAAGGCATTTCCACTCATTGAACTGTCATTCACTCAATGATTTTCTATTTTCCCCCAGACCATTCTGTGTAAGCTTTAGAGACTGTTGTATGTGAAGTTGCTGCAAAGCACATCACATGATTATATTAATGCACTCATTCTAATACATTATTGTTTCTACAGTAACAATTTAGGTGGTGTTTACATTAGACCGTATCCGTCTCGTTTTCGTCGCGGATGCACTGTCCGTTCACATTAAAACGCCGGGAAACGACTCCACAGGTGGAACAACTTGAATCCGCCAGGGCCCACGTATTCAACCCAGTTCGTATCTGATCCGGTGCTGTGTAAACATTGAGATACGAGGAAACGCAGTGCTGAGCTCTAGCTGACGTCGTCATTGGACAACGTCACTGTGACATCCACCTTCCTGATTCGCTGGCGTTGTTCATGCCACGTTGGTCATGTGACGGAACTGCTGAAAAATGGCGTGGACTTCACTTCCTGCTATTGTTTCCGCCTTGTATCACCTTTTTGTTTTTCATTAAAGAGTATAAAAGTATGAATATAATGCTTTGCTTTGTCATTCTTAATGTTGTTCATGGTAAAATGCAAATACTGCCCATTGTGTAGTTATGATTGTCTTTAGGCTTGCCATCCTTCCACTTGCAAGTGGTGAGTGACTTGCGCATGCCCGATATGCACTGGGATCACACACACAGCGGCTCAGTCCCGAATCACTGCTCGTGCACTTCACTCGCGCGCTCTGTGAGCTGCGCAGGGCCGGAGTGCGCACCCTCCAGAGGGCACTCGCTATTCAGGGCGGAGTGATTTGGAGCGCAGCCGCTGAGGAGGAAGCGCTGAGCCGCACTGACACATTTCAACTTACGTGTCGTCTAATTAGTCATGTGATTAGCGTATCCGTGTATTGGCGTTGCTGTGTGCACGCGAATCGTTTTAAAAACGTTAATCTGATGATCCGCTGATACGGTCTAATGTAAACACCACCTTAGATAGGGCAGATCCTCCACACTGATGGACTTTTAAGAAAAAAAAGGCTTTATTTGTCACAGATACAACCCAAATCAGAAAAAGTTGGGACGGTAAGGAAAATGCGAGTAAAAATATGAAGCAGTGATTTCTAAATTTACTTTGACTTGTATTTCATTGCAGACAGTATGAACCCAAGATATTTCATGTTTTGTCTGGTCAACTTCATTTAATTTGTTAACATACATCCATTCCTGGATTTAAGGCCTGGAACACATTCCAAAAAAAGCTGGGATGGGGCTAGACTTTGAGGAGCATAGATGGGCCGAGGATCTCCGTTTTGTCAACAAATGCATGAGAAAATTATTGAAATGTTTAAAACAATATCCTTCAAAGGAAGACATAAAGAGATTTGGATATTCCACTCTCTATGGTGCACAATATTATTAAACTATTCAAACTATTCAAGTAATATGGAGGAATTTTGGTGCGTGAAGGGCAAGGGTGTAAGCCTAAGCTGAACACCGGTGATCTCTGATCCCTCAG